>NW_023644638.1:0-5000 GCF_015228065.2 Penaeus monodon | reverse complement strand
GAGCGTGTAAGTGAAGATTAGGGTGTATGTAGAAACCGAGTGAGTTGCAATAATGGAGTGCGCTGACTCCTAGGAGCGAGATATTGCGCTTTTGCTCCCCGCAGGAATCAGCCTGTCTATACAGTTTTTAAAATATGAGTAGAAACGACATGTATCAGTAACAATTCGGTAGTGAGAAAGGTCGTGTTACAATAAACGTAGCTCTTGTGAAAGGGGAATGACAAACACAACACTCGAATGTCTGTGTGGCAAGAGAGATGAATAAATAGCAAGGGATATGCTTACATGTATGTTAATGCTGTGTGGAATATATGGAGTAAACAATATATAATATTATCTAGTCATTGTAGAATGTAAAATAACACAAATTAATAAAATAACATTAACATAATATCTTAGTAATATATATATATAAAGTTGGGTTATTATATCTCCTGGTTTCCAAATGATGTCTCCATCAATAATCAAACCATCATTAATTTAATGTAGTTACAACAAAGAAACAAATACATAAGACAGAAACAATGGCACACGTTATAAACTACGTTGAACATATGTATTGTGTGTGATCGGAGTTATCAAGACTTGCTAGTTATTGGAGTGCTAACGGATGCTGATGGAGTGCGATATTCTCTAGCTTCAGGACTACGTGAACGAGATGCGCTGAAGGAAACCAGGCGGGCGTCACCAGAAACGAGGGCGAGCAGTGCCGGGGGAAGAGGCATCCTCAGGCGGCGGTAAAGGATTTTATGTACGAGAATGGCGGCTCCTGAAACGCAAATCATTTTGTAGGGGCCGTCGGTAAGGAGAATCTAGTTAGGTAGCTCATAAAAATGCAAAATTGAACATCTAACGCACAAGTGGGCAGAAAAAAAAAAAAAAAAAAAAAAAAAAAAAAAAAAAAAAAAAAAAAAAAAATCGAGTGCACAATTTAAACGAGTCGAATTAAATATTTGAACCAAAAATATAAAGATATAATGAAAACTAAGTATTGTCAACTTTTTTTTTTTTTTTTTTTTTTTTTTTTTTTTTTTTTTTAATGAACCTTGTCCTTGGGTCTTAGTTGTGGGTAAGGATGAGAGTGGTGAAGAGGCACAGCAGGCAGAGAGGGGCCCCAAAAGCCGCCCCTGTAAAAACTGATGGGGAGATTTGGAGAGCTGACTGACGAAGAAGTCATGGGCGCGATGGGGTCTGCTCGGATGACATCTGCATAGTTCGTGGCTCGGTATCGGGTGTTTTGGTGGCTTGCGTCCTTGATGGTATTTGGTCCATCTGGGTCCTTCGGAAATCTTGCACAGCGTTAGCAGCAACAGATGACATAAATGCTGAGCGGTCAGCAACAGGTGCTGAGAGTCGCATAAATTATATTGCTTTATTAGAGTTCAGCCAGCTAGTGTGAGCAGTGCGGTTACCTGGCGTTTGGATATCTCAGTAGGATTGGCTCACACTATGACGAAGTATGTGCATTTGGACAAGGGTGAGGTTGTTGATTCCGAAAGCAGAATTTTGGAGCTGTATATGAGTTCATTCCACCCCCGCGCCACTAGTTGCAAGAGCCGAATGTTGGGTCCTACAAGAGTATGGTATGTGGCGAGCTTAGCGTGTAAGGTGGACAGCCCAAGATATCTTCACTGTATGTATAGTGTAAATTGGTGTGCGGCTGCTGCTAGAAGTGAGATGTTGTTCCTTTGGCTTCCTGCGGGGGAGTATGCCTGTCTACTCCTACAAGTATCTAAAGATTGCGTATAAGTCACAACTTAACCATGTGGCAATCATTGGTGGGAGAAAGTAAGTGTTACAAAAATACATACCTTTTGTAGAAGGAGATAGACAACACAACACTGAACGTCTAGTGTTGCAAAAAGAGAAAAATAAGAGGTAAAAAACAAGGACATGCTTACATGCAAGTGTATGTGTGTGTGGGAATATATGGATATGGACAATAGATAAAATGAGAGAAGTTATGTAGAATGTAACAATAGATTATAGAATATCATTAGCATCCACATCATTATGTACCTGAAAGATGGGCTACAATATATAAATAACGATATACACATGTTGGGGACAGCATATATTAAGATATATAGATAGATAGATATAGATATAGAATATATAGAGATTACTATATCTATATATATAGATATAGATAGATACATATACTATGCTGTATATACATATATATAATGATATATATATATATAATATAATATATATCTATTATATATATATATATATATATATAGATTATCTATATATCATCATATTTAACGGTAGGTTCATGTCTGAGCCGCCGTGGTCAACAGTGATACTCAATTGCAGTTTTTCACGTTGTGTGATGCTCTGGAGTGAGTACGTGGTAGGATCCCAGTTCCTTTTCCACGGAGAGTGCCGGGTTACCTTTTTTTTTTTTTTTTTAGGTAACATTCTCTCTTATTTTACCGGGCTTGGGACCAGCCCTGACTTCGGCTGGCTTGGCCCACCCAGGTGGCTAGGTAGGCATCCGAGGTGAAGTTCCTTGCCTAAGGGGAACAACGCGCCGGCCGGTGATGACTCGACTCTGAACTCAGATGCCGTCGGAACCCAGTCTGAGTCCGACGCTCTAACCATTCGGCCACCGCTGGCCTATGACGATCATGGGCTTCCATGATTTTCTTGGCAATTAGAGCGTGGGTTAGCCATTGCGTCGCCCGGTGTTGTATCGAGTCACCATCTCTATGTACGGCACCTGACTGGCCTGACTGGTCCCCCAGTGCTAGGTAGGCAATCGAGGTGAAGTTCCTTGCCTAAGGGAAACACGCGGCGGGCGGTGACTCGAACCCGCGAACGCAGATTGCGTCGGGACCAGGGGAGTCCGACGCGTCGAACCATTCGGCCACCGGGGCCCCTATATAGATAGATATATAGAAGAAGTATAGAGAGAGAGAGAGAGAGAGTAAGCTGAGAGAGAGATAGAGAGCGAGTGAGAGACGAGAGAGAGGGAGAGAGAGAGAGAGAGATAGAGGACGAGAGGGAGAGAGAGAGAGAGAGATAGAGAGAGAAGAGATAGAGTAGAGAGAGAGGAGAGAGAGAAGAGAGGAAGATGAGAGAGAGAGAGAGATGAGAGAGAGAGATAGAGAGATAGATGAAGGTTATATACAGGTAGGCGGGAGCGAGGAGAGAGAGAGGCAGAAGACCGAAATGAGATGTATATAACATGAGGAGAGAGAGAGATATAGGTAGAAATAGAGATTATAGATATATATAGATAGATATATAGAGATATAGAGGGAAGAGCGATATATGCATATAGAGATGATGTGAGACTTGAGAGATACATATATACAGATATCGGCATCTGCATAGAGTATATAGAGATATAGAGAGAGGAGATAGAGAGAGAGAGAGAGAGAGAGATGAGAGAGAGATATATATAGATATATAAATTATATATATATAATCTATCAAGAGACATATATATATATATAGATATAGATGTATATATATAGAGAGATATAGATATAAAGTATAGATATATATAGATATAGAGATATAGATATAGAGATTATAGATAGAATATATATAGATATATATATAATATAGTAATGTATTATATATATATCTAATATATATAAATATATATTATATATATATATATTTAATATTATATATACATATATATATATATGTATATAATATATATGGATATATAATATGGGGCCGACGGTGGGCCGCAATGTTAGAGCGTCGGACTCAGACTTGTCACGACGCAATCTGAGTTCGAGGCGTTCGAATCACGACCGCCGCCCGCCGTTGTTTCCCTTAGGCAAGAACTTCAACCTCGATTGCCTGCCTCAGCCACTGTGGGAACAAGTCAGCCCAGTCAGTGCCGGGTATAATATAGATGGTGACTAGAAAAAAAAAAAAAAAAAAAAAAAAAAAAAAAAAAAAAAAAAAAAAAAAACACCGAGCGGAAGGCAATGGCCAAACACCGCTTCTAAATTGACAAGAAAAATCATGGAAAGCCATGATCGTCAAGGCCGCGGTGGCCGAATGGTAGCGCGTCGGTCTCAAGACTGTCCACGACGGCAATCTGAGTTCGAGGGTTTCGAGGTACCGACCGCCGCGTTGTTTTCCCTGTGGCAAGGATTAAAATGAAGAAAGAAGATAAGAAGAAGAAAGAAAAAATAGAAGAGAGAAAAGAAGAAAATAAATAATATAAAAAAAAAAAAAAAAGAGAGAGATAAAAGAAAGAAAAATAGAAAATAGAGGAAAAAAAAAAAAGAAAAGAAAGAAAAGAGAGAGAAGAATATAAAGATAAAAGATAATAGAATAAAAGAAATAGAAGAATAGAAGAAGATAGAGGAATAAAGAAGATATGAAGAAAGAGAAGATATATATAAGAAATAAGAAATATGAATAGAAAATAGAGATATAGATAGATAAGTAAAAATAGAAGAAGAAAGATAATAAAGAAAATAATAAAGATATAGATAATATAATATAAATATAGAAAGAAAATAAGAAGAAGAAGAGATAAATAGAGAAGAAGAGAGATAGAGAAGATAGAAAAGAAAGAAAGAGTCAGATGAGAGAGAGTAGAGAGAGAAGAAAGAGAAAGAGATAAGAGAGAAAGGAAAGAGAAAGAAAGAGAGAAAGAAAGAGAAAGAGAAAGAGAGAGAGAGAGAGAAGAGAGAGATAAGAGGAGATAAGAGATAGAGAGAGAGATAAGGAAAGAGAGACGATATGAAAGAGAGAGAGAAAAGTAGAAGAGATAGATAGAAGATAAGAGAAGAGAGTAGAGAGAGAAGAGAGAAAGAGAGAATAGAAAGAGATAGAAAGAGATGAGAAGAGAGAGAGAGAGATGAGAAAAAAGAGAAAGAAGAAGAGAGAGAGAAAGATAGAAGAAAGAGAGAATAGAGAAGAGAGGGAGAGAGAGAAGAAGATAAAAAGAAGAGAAAATAAAAAGAGAGAGAGAGAGAGAGAGAAGAGAGAGAGAAAGAGAGAGAGAAGAGAGAAGA
>NW_023644637.1:0-8550 GCF_015228065.2 Penaeus monodon | reverse complement strand
ATATTATATATATATAAAAATTTAATATATATAATTAATATATATATATTATAAATATATATTAATAAAAATATTATAATTTTATTATATTATTATATCTATTATATAAAATATATAAAATTTTTTATTATTTTATATATATAGGGGGTTTTGTGTGTGTGTGTGTTTTAAAAATACATAATTTTTAAAAAAACATGCACATTTTTCACTGAAAGAACATCCCAAAACCCAAAAATTTTTTCACTTTCTACTCAAACCCCACCTATACCCCAAAGCTTGCAGAGGTCTTGTATCTCTTTATCTGTATGTTCCCACCCCCAATTTTCATAAGATCCCGTAGCACGAAAAACAAATCGCAAGAAGTGGGGGATGCCTCGGAAATTTTTTTTTATCACCCAGCTTCTTCCGGCGGGGGGCATTCTTTTGAAACTGTACCATCACGCGGAAAACTACGGCAGGGCAGGGCCGTGGGAGCCGTGGTCTATTTGGTTACAAAAAGGGAAAGATTCCCTTTTAAACTGCCTCGTTAAAGAGGATTTTGGGAAGGTGTTGGAGGACGTGGGGACTGTTAGATCTGCGGGGTTTGTGGGAAACGGAAATTTTCAGGTTGCTCGCTCTTTGGGAAGGTGCCTGGAGGAGGGAGGCTTTGTCCCTTAAAAAGGGTTTCCGGATGCCCTGGGATTTTCCGGCCCCCTTCGAAAGGTATCTGAAGGCGGGGAATTATTGTTCCTTCGGGGTTTTAAAGGGCGTGGCGAGCGGCCTAAGAAAACCAGCAGTGGCGGGGGCGGTGTGGAAATTTCCGTGGCAGCCTTGTTGGGGGTTGGATCTGCGGAAAGAACAGTGGCGCGGAGGGAAAAATAGTTTTCAATATTAAAAAATTGTTTTTTTCTATATACTAGGGAATTTTTGGTTTGTCCTGAAACTGTATCCTTCATCTTTTTTAAAGGGGTTTTAAAATAGTTAGTTTTAACTGTAAGATGACGCTCTCAGAAAAAAAAAGGGACGAGAGAGAGGAGGAGAGAGAGGGGAGAGAGAGAGAGAGAGAGAGAGAGAGAGAGAGAAAGAGAGAGAAATTGTGAAAATTTGTATATATATATAAAATATATAAACCAAAAAAATAAATAAAAAATATATTTACCCTATATACATATAAAATAAATATTCATTATGAATATGCGGGCTATATAGTTATCATATCAATATCAAAATTATTTATATGCATATATATATATATTATATATATATATATATAATATAATATATATATAAAATATATATATATACCCCCAAACACATGCAAATTCATACATAAATTACATTTTAAATAATACATACATATATTACATATTTGCATATATATTATACATTTTTTTTTATTTAACATACAAATATATTATATCATATATAATTATTATATAATATATATATATATAATAATATATTATATATACATAATATATATACCACACCACACACACATTATATAAAATACTCACACTCAAAATTTATGTATATATTATATAAATATATATATATATATATAATTATATATATTATATATATACTAGATGAAAAAAAATAAAAATAAAAAACTCAAAAAAAAAAATATATATATTAATATAAAATATATATATATATAATATAATATATATATTTTTTTATATTTATATTTTACCCTTTTTCTTTTTATATATATATCATATATTTTATATATATATATAAATATATATATATTATAATATACAATATATGTATTATTAATATATACACACAACACAACACACACACACACACACAACACCACACAACACACCCACCCACACACACACACCACACACATATTATAGGGCCGCAGGGGGCCTTGTGTTAGAGCATCGGACTCAAGACTTCACGACGGCAACTGAGTTCCGGGTTCGAGTCCCGGGCCGGCGCGTTGCTTCGAGGGCAAGGAACACACCTCGATTGCCTCCCTAGCTGCTGGGTGGGAAAACCCAGCCCAAGCATCCCGGTCCCAAGCCCGTAAAAGAGAGGGTTGGCATCAAAAAGGGCATCCGCCCAAAAAAGATATCTCCCCGAACCTGATCATGACGACCCCATATAAAAATAGGATAAAGTTAAGTACGTCAATCTTCCAAGGTACTGCACTTTACTTACTAGAAATTATGAAAAAGCGATATGAATTTTTTGAATGAATACTGTATAAATACTTTTGTATTTGTCTTCCTTTTTTATGGAACAATTTTCCCTAGTCCCGCTGTTTTGGTGTCTCACGTTAAGTAGCGTGGTGCTTGAAGGTCGGGCCTCGGGAGGGAAACCCTTTGGGGAACGGGAGGCGTTAAGCCATTGGTGAAATCCCTGAGGGGTTACTTTTCATAGGCTGTAATATTTTATATATATATATATATATTATAATATTATATATATATACACACACCACAATATAATATATAATATATATATATATTATATATATAATATATATTATATATATGGTGGTGTTGTGTGTTGTGTGTGTGTGTGGTGTGTGTGTTGTGTGGGTGTGTGTGTGGGTGTGTGTGTGTGGTGTGTGTGAGTGTTAATCATATATTAATATAATATATATTAAATTATATATATATTATATTTTTATATTATTATAAATATAATATTATACTACATATTATTTTAATTTTAAAATATATAAATATTATTAATATATATATATTTACATATCCATACACACACACATACACGCCAACAATATAGAATACTCAAATTATTTGCACACACCCCAAAACACACACACACAACACACACATATTATATATATTAAATATATATATATATATATATAATAATAATAATTATATATATATAATTATAATATATATTATGTTATTTATATATATATAATATTAATATATATATAATATATTTACATATACATATATTACTATTTGTATGTTATATATATATAATATATATATATTATATTAATAAATTATATATATATATATTATATGTTTTTAAATATACAACTATATTTTATCTTGTATATATTTTATTATATTATATGTATACACACACACAAAAATGGTGTTTATGTGTATATTTTATAATATATATTATATATAAATTATATATATTAATAATTATGTATAATTATAAATATATATTATTATAATATATATATATATTAAAATAAATATATATTTAATATCATATACTTAATATATGTATGTATAATTATATATATATTATATATATACTTATATATATTATATATATATAGTAATTATATTTTACATACATATAAATACTATGTAATATATTTATTATAGTTTTTGTTACCACACACACACAGTGTGTTTTGTGTATATTTTATATTATATATATATATTATACTATTATATATATATATAATTAATTATAAAAATCATATATTATAATATAATATATATATATATATATTTACAATATTATATATATATATTATTATATATATATAAATATTTTTATTATATATTATATTTTTTTTTATATAAATATTATATATTATATATATATATGTATATTATATTATGTTATAATTTTATATATGCATATTTTACACACACAACACATGTGTTTTTTATGTGTATATTTATATATATATATACATATAATATATATATATAATTTTAATATTATATAATATATAATTATATATTATATATATATATATACACACACACCACTCGCTATATGTATTGCATATATATGATAATAAAAACCACATAACATATTTTTGTGTGTGTGCTAAAAAATTCTTTTTTCTCCACCTTTCCTCCTACACGTATTTTCTTGAATCATTTTCGTGCCCCCCCTCCCACCCCCAAAAGCATTATGCCCGAAGGGGCCCGAAAAAATACACGTTTCCACCCCGTCCCGACGTTTCAATAGCACGGCCCAGGGATCGCTTGGTACTGAACGTCACTAACAATAAGCCGTGAAAAATCTGCCCATACCATCCCTGAACCCAGAAGGCTTAAAAATTTCCTCCTTGTAAAACCAGACAAGGAAAGGGGGAGTTTGGAAAAACCCACTTTGTGGAAGTGATGAACTCGGTAGTCCCCAGAGAGTCTTCAAAATGACAGAACAAATTTGGGTTTTAGAGTTCTCGCTCCATTGGCTCCCGGGTCTGTGTGGCTTTCGGTAAATAAATCGACGAAGGGATGGAATAAAATTTTAAGGCCTTTTTTTGTCTTTTTATATGCTTGAAAAAACAAAATAGTGACATCTACTGTTTTTTTTTCCTCTTTTCAGTTGCAGCTTCGTTTTTTTATTTTGAATTTGTTTAACACGAATCCTTCTCTGCTTTTTAAAACAAGGATTTCATTCAATTGTTTTTAAAAATTAAGGGAAATTTAAATTTTTATCAGTCTTAAAAATTGAATGGTTTAAAAATTAAGCATTGGTATACATGCATTTCCAGCTTTCAGTATATTATTATCTTTGCAAAAAGATTTTGTTATTAGCATCATTTTTGTTGTCATTACCATTTCTGATATCTATATTTTATTTTTGTATTCTCACAATAGTTATTCTGTCTGCTTTTGACAAATGTTTCCATTAAGTTCTTTTTAGGGCATTGGGTGTTGTCATTATCATTTTATCCTTATTATTTTAATGATGATTTAAAAGAATAAGAAAAAAAATAAAAATAAAAACCATCGTCATAATTTTATTATCTCTGTTTTAATATTACCGCTTGATTATCGGGAATTTTTCAACCCAAAGACAGATAACGAAAATATTTTTTACCCGGAGAGACCTAAGCAGAGGGAGCACCTCTGCCAAAACACAAAAGGAAAAAAACACCTTTACCACTGAGGTAGAGAACAGGAAACCCTTACCACTGAGGACAGAGAAAAGGAGAACACCTTTCCCTGAGGCAGAGAAAAGGGGGAAAACCCTTCACGGACAGAGAACAGGAGAAAAACCTTTTTCCACTGAAGCAGAGAACAAAGAAAAAATTTTCCACTGAGAAAGGGAACAGGAGAACACCTCTGCCATGGAGAAAACTGAACAGCACCGAAAACTGGAACAGTCACCGTTTAGTGTGAAGGAAAGAGTGAAGGGATCTTTTTTTTTACGAATTTTTCTTAAAGTTTTGTTTCTGTAATTAAAGGGTAGATTTTTGTATTTTAAATTTTTTTTATATAACGAGAGATAGACTAAGTGGATAACCCTTTGGCTATTTGAGCATTTATTTAAAAAAAATAGATTGAAGGATCGAGGATGTTAATGAGAATCATTGCATAAGAAAAGTAAAAAGATGGGGTGTGGGTAAATCAAGATTGTGTAATTTCAATAATGCTATTTTTTCGAGAAGTAATTTGACCCGCCAGCGACTTTCTTAATCGCATCACGGAAAAAAGAAACAGTAGAATATTTTTTCCAGAATGAGGAAATAAAAGTCCATTCACATATTAAAAAAAAAAAAAAGAAAGAAAAAGAAAAAAAGAAAAGGAAGAAAAAAAATGTTATATATATTAAAATATATATATATATATAAAATATTATATATATATATTTATTATATATATATATATATACGATAAGCAACTGAGAAACCTATAAACAAAAAAAAAAACAGAACAAACCCCAAAAAAATGAAAAAAAATTTTGCTAATCCATCCATACCTCTCTCGTCAGACAAAAGCCCGTGGTGGGGGTCCTCTGATTCCCGCGTGCTTCACCTTGTGTCTACCTGCACGAAAGGCCCGCCAATCCTCTCGGTATTCCGTGAGAAATGCGCGGGGAAGTCGGGGCTCGGAGAGGGAGGGGCCGGGGGAACCCAGACGTGGCGGAAAACGAAGGGTTTGGGTGGTCCGTACACTAAAAAAAAAAAACCCGGGATGGGATATCGGCGCGGGGGTGCGGAAAGTAGACTGTAACCCCGGCTAACTCGTTGAATGTGTTATCAATTGGCGAAAGGGGTTTGGGGGAAGGAAAAATGAAAAAAATGACCCAATAAAGAAGCGGAAGGTTGAATAATTTGTAAAAAACCCAAGGAGAAGGAGGGTTAGGGGGCTGAAAAAACCGTACGTTGAAAAACCCAGGGGAGTTTGCTTTAAAGAAAAAAAGGTGCATTTTATATTGTGTAATCCCTTTAGCCAGTTCCTGATTAGATTCAAAAGGTTTTCTACCAATTTCTAAAGTATATTAGATTGTTAAATTCAGGAGCAGTTTTTTTTTCATGTTTATTCTAATTACAGCTTTTTACTACACTATTTTTATAACTATAATTGTTCTCCTTAAAACACAAGTTGAAAAAAAACTTAATAATGAAATGCATTCAGTAATTTTTTTCATACAAAAAAGAAAGAGCCAGATTCAACAAAACATATGTTAAAAGGGTAAATTAAAATGGGGGAGGGGGGGGGGGGAAAAAACGTTTTCAGTCTTGTATTTTTGAAAATTAGGTGACATGTTATTAGTGTAAAATGGACTAGTCCAAGTCAGGCTGGGCCCAAACCCCGGGTAAAAAGAGAGAAAGATTCTAAAAAAGGTAAAACCGGCATCTCCGTGGATGGAACTGGGGACCCTACCACGACTCACTCCAAAGCATCACAACTGAAAAATACAATTAAATTTTTCTGCTGTGAACACGGCGGCTCAAACATAAAACCCACGTTAAAAAAAAAAAAAAAAAAAAGGACATAATTTTGATTTCGTAAATTAAGTAACGTGTCGTGTAGTATAACAATAGTAACAATGTTCTGGTAACTGAAAACTATAACAATGTTTTTCTGCCTTGTTTTCTTTTTTGTGGTTAGTGCATGTACGGTTTTTAATATTATTGGAGTTAAAAAATATTGTAAAATTTAAAAAGGTATATTTGTGTATAGGAGTTGGTGACTAGGATATTTAGGAGTATTTTTGCAAGGGTATTTAATTTTTTATTAAAATGTAATGGTCGGGGGGGATATTGGGGTGATTATAATAGTGATGAGAGGTAAGGAGAGGTATTGTGTTTGTTATTGTGGTAAATATAGGATGATGATGATGAGGGGGATGGTGATGAGGATAAAAAAGATGATGATTTTGGGATATATAAAAAAATTTTGCATGTTCAAAAATGTATTAGCAAAAAAAATTTTAAAAAAAAACAATTTTGTGTGAATTTGATACACACACACACACACACCCAAAACCCCAACAACACAACATACACACCACCACACACCCACACACACACACACACACACAAAACACACACACACTGGGTTTAGGTAGTAGTGATAACGACGCAGTCAAAACTGTAAAAAAAATTTTGAAAAGGGTAATACGGACTATAAAATTTTTGCAATTTCATTTCAAAAACCTCAAACCTAAATCTTGGGCGACAGTAAGTACAGACCAACAAATGATCTCATTTATCTGGTTCCATTTTTTTCCCCCAAAGGCAACAAACGAAAATTATGGTTTAAAAAACAGCCATTTCGAGCAAGAGGGCTGTTGAAATGAAAATTTTTGTGCCACTGTTATCCATTTTTTTAAAAACCCTGTTTTCATTTTTTTTTATTTATTTTTTTTTTTTATTATTTATTTAAAAATAGTGCCTTTAAAATTTGTTTTTAGATTGTATAATCAAATTCAACTTTTTTTATTCTTTATTTTTCTCTTTTACTTTTCATATTTTATGTACGCATTTGTAATATAGGCACGCACGCACACACACCACACACACACACACACCACACACACACACACACACACACAACACACACACACACCCACACACACACACCCACACAACCACACATACTTTAAGGTTCTGGCCAATGGGAAATTTCCATCGAAAAATTTATTTTCGTTTCTTTTTTAAAAGCATATGGGGAGAGCAAAAATTTGTATCAAATTAATGAATAAATTATGATATTTTTCTATAAAAATTTGTTTTTTTAAATGTTCACAAACATGAGCGGGAAGGGAAAAAAGCGGATATCGTCACGTTTTCGCAGACCCGCCATGCTTTTATCTCGAGAAAGAATTTGGGGAAAAAACGTGGGAGGGGTAAAAAACCCTGTTCGTCAGCCCAAGCTTTTCTTTTTAAAATTATTTTTTTCTCTTCTCTTCTTCGGGAAAAAGGGAAAAATAGATCAAATTTTTAGGAAAGGAATACGTGGGAGGCCCAAAAAAGCATTTTTCCGTCGGCCCCAAAGTTTATTTTCTTATTTTTTTTTTTTATATTTTTTTTTCTCTCTCCTTTCGGCGTGAAATTTGTCAAAATAGACAAATTCCGTTGTACCAAAAAAAAGAACCCAAAAGGAAAAATGGACAAATTAAGTAAAGAAAGAAAAAATTTTGAGAGAAGTTAAGATTGATTATTATTTGACCGATAAAATAACGAAAAATACTCTATCCCCTCTCACATTTATTTTTATCAAATTTGTCGTAAGACCCCTTGAGTTTAAGATGATATTCCTGTAACCTTCTGATATTTTTATAGTTTAAAAAACACCCCTTTTATTGTTATAGAAAAAAAAAATTAAATTTTTTTAAATTTAAAAGAAAAATGGGGTT
>NW_023644636.1:5000-8551 GCF_015228065.2 Penaeus monodon | reverse complement strand
CAACACATATTTCAACACAACACACACTACACCAAACACACACACACACAACACACACGACCACACACCTACACACACAACACACACATTCCACACACCACACACATACCACAAAACATTATACTACTATAAATCTATTATCTATCCTATCTATCAGTATATATATTACATATGTGAGTTGTGTGTGTGTACTCCGTACATAGGATGTGGCCACCTCAAGAGTATGTAATGATGTGGCATATAGGGACTAAACACAGTCGTCGAAGAATTTCACCTGTTTATATTAACGTTTCAAGGCAAACAACTTAGACCACTCCATCACAATCAGTACTGTCAAAAGGTAATTAATATGATTAAAGTCAGTTAGACAATTTTTACCAACAAAACTTATTAATGCGGTAAAAATAGATAAGACACAAAATACTATGCACAGAGAATGGATACATACAAAAGTTAAACATACAATATTCAAATGAAACTAAAATAACATATATAACAAACATTTACAAGTTTACCTCAGTATGGTTAAACTCAACAAAGTGGGTGTTGGTGAGAGGGAAGGCCTATTGGGTGTGAACACGGTTTGTTGGCAGTGATTGTATGTTTAGTTCAGGTTTACATATTATGAAATAAGTAAGGATTATTAAATAATTAAGGTTTGGGCCGGAGGGAAGAATGTGAAAGGATTGTAATGCTAAACTCTGAGTTACAGAAAGGCGTGCGATTGGACGTTTTGAGGTGTTTTCTCTTATGCCGAGACGAAGATGGTATTTGCTCAATCGGAAGGCACAGTCCTGAGATGGCTTGCCGTTGTGTTCTAGGGAGTGGGGTTTCCCCGTAACACATCGTGAGGTACGATTTCACGTGTACCGAGCACAGTGGCAGCCAGGAACCATGTAAATAAGTACACTACGTCTTAGAAACACATGTTGTTAGAGTTAAATACTTACAGAGGTTGTTTTAGAAATTTGGTTTGCAAGACAAAAGTTACTTTCATTTTGAGGGTAATTATTTTGTTAACAGTGATTTTAGTGCATTCAAATTTCAAACCCTTAAAACTACCATATCACGGTAGTTTTAACATACCTAGTTTTTTTAACAGTAGAGCCAGTGAGTTCGGTTTTGTTTGAGACGATTTACAAAGTAAAAAAAAATATTTTTTTTTGCCCATAAGAGCAATGGGTGGGTACCTATTAGTTGGGTTAATGTTTTGATGCGTTAATTTTGTATAAATATGGGAATGTAGACTAGGAAGTAAAGTGCGAGCGCCAGTGAAGGTTGACTTTAACGGTAAATGCCTTTGTATGTTAGTGCCATGTTATAGGTATGGTTAGCGTGTACAAAAAATCGTACTTGATTCTTTTCCTTTGACTCTCACACAGTTAAACTTGATGCTCGGGTATTTCGAGTTGAGATAGTTCATAAAGGTATCTATCATCCATTTGCTATCGACGATTAAATGGACGCTTTATATTCAGGCGGGCATTCTTTAAGGCCAGTTATTTTCTGATAACAAACCCGAGAATGCATTAGCGTAAAAAAGCTAATGGTGAGCCCATGCGCCACCAACTCTGTTGGGTATAAACAATCATCAACTAAAAAAACAACAACAACAAACAACAAGTAATGGGTTTTACAGTCTATCTTTCAAAATAGGCTAGATTCATGAGATGTTTGAGAAATTGTTAGACTATTAACTCAGGTGGTCTTCCACTTAAAGGGGGACATTAGTGAACAATGACCTCAATATCGAAACTTGCAGGTGATGGATGGTTGAAACACTTAAGGGATGTATTTCATGTATAAAAGTAGTGAATTTTCAATTGGGTTACTTTAGGATTTTTTGAGGTGGTTCACGGAGGGCCAACCTATATAGGAACAAGTAAATTGTGGCAATAGTATAGTTAAAAGTCACCAATCGAAAAGGTATAATGGGTCTTTGAAGAGTGTACGGTTTTGAATTTCGGGGATAGTCCATGAGTCGACAGGATGGAGCACGAATAAAACGTCTCTTAAAACATGAAGGACGTGTTAGTAATACTCTTCATATTTACACGCACAAAACACCACACAAAACACACACACCACACCACACAAACACACACACACACACTTTACACGACACACACACCACACAACACCAGACACAAACAACACACGCATATATACTTATTTATTAGACTATATACTATACCCATATAATAAAATATATATATTCATATATATAATATAATCTATATATATGGGACAGACTAAAAACGCAATGTTAGGGTAAAACGGAATGACAAGGCACAACACTGTAAACAGTAGGGGATAATATTGTTTCCCAGTACTCACAATCAGTGGAAATAGACAATGTCAGTGTTTCCAGGTATTAAGAAAAAAGAAAGCAGAAATGTCAGTGTTTCCAGTGTAGGTCAGAAAAAAAAAAAAAAAAAAATGCGGAATGTCAGTGTTTCCAAGTTACTCAGGAAAGCGGGAATGTTCAGTGTAGTGTTTCCGACTAGTAAGTAAGAAAGCGGAATGTCAGTGTTTCCAGTACTAAGAAAGGGGAATGGCAGTGTTTCCAGTACTCAGAAAGCGGAATGACAGTGTTTCCAGTACTCAGAAAGTGGAATGTCAGTGTTTCCAGTGTTCAGAAAGCGGAATGTCATTGTTTCCAGTACTAAAAAAGCGGAATATCAGTGTTTCCAGTACTAAGAAAGCGGAATGTCAGTGTTTCCAGTACTAAGAAAGTGGAATGTCAGTGTTTCCAGTACTCAGAAAGCGGAATGTCAGTGTTTCCAGTACTAAGAAAGCAGAATATCAGTGTTTCCAGTACTGAGAAAGCCGAATATCAGTGTTTCCAGTACTAAGAAAGTGGAATGTCAATGTTTCCAGTACTCAGAAAGCGGAATGTCAGTGTTTCCAGTATTAAGAAAGCGGAATGTCATTGTTTCAAGTACTAAGAAAGCAGAATATCAGTGTTTCCAGTACTAAGAAAGCGGAATGTCAGTGTTTCCAGTACTCAGGAAGCGGAATGTCAGTGTTTCCAGTATTAAGAAAGCGGAATGTCATTGTTTCAAGTACTAAGAAAGCCGAATATCAGTGTTTCCAGTACTAAGCGGAATGTCAGTGTTTCCAATGCTCAGAAAGCGGAATGTCAGTGTTTCCAGTGCTAAGAAAGCGGAATGTCAGTGTTTCCAGTGCTAAGAAAGCGGAATGTCAGTGTTTCCAATGCTCAGAAAGCGGAATGTCAGTGTTTCCAGTGCTAAGAAAGCGGAATGTCAGTGTTTCCAGTGCCAAGAAAGCGGAATGTCAGTGTTTCCAGTGCTAAAAAAACAGAATGTCAGTGTTTCCAGTACTCAGAAAGCGGAATGTCAGTGTTTCCACTGCTAAGAAAGCGGAATGTCAGTGTTTCCAGTACTCAGAAAACGGAATGTCAGTGTTTCCAGTACTCAGAAAACGGAATGTCAGTGTTTCCAGTACTAAGAAAGGGGAATGTCAGTGTTTCCAGTACTAAGAAAGCGGAATGTCAGTGTTCCCAGTGCTAAGAAAGCAGAATGTCAGTG
>NW_023644635.1:0-5000 GCF_015228065.2 Penaeus monodon | reverse complement strand
GTGCGTGTGCGTGTATAAGTGAATCAATATACACAAGTAATGGTATGGTTGCATATATGCCGCGCATATTAATGAACTCACTATTGACAGATAAACATAGAGAAAAAATAACATTAAGAAATTACTAATATATACAACCACCAAAGAAGAGGAAAAAAGAGAGATTGAAGGATGAAAAAGAAAAGAGTCAGAGATTCGAGCAAAATGAGAGAGAAAAAAAACAAGGAGTGAAAGTGAAGAGAACAAAAGGATAAGGAAAGGTCAATACTGACAAACTTATTAAAAGGCTATGAATACGTCACTTCAACCATTTCTGCTCAACTAATTCTCATATTTCCTCCTCGGTCTCCGTATCTAGCTACCCACAATCACGATACTTATAGGACGATCCTTCCCCCTGTGCCCCACTCGTGGTGCCCAGCACTGCTTCCCCCGCGATGCGGCGCCTCGGCTGCTCAAATGCCCGGCAAGCTTCGGTGTCACATCCCTGCGCTGGCTGCTTCTTCTTCTCTCCCATCCTCTCCTTCCCCATGCCATACACTCCCGTGGCTTATCCCCACTCGCCCCTTCCCCTTCCCCCTTTACTCGCCGCCTCCCCTTCCCCCTTCACTCGCCCCCTCTCCCCTTCCCCCTCACTCGTCCACTCCCCTTCCCCCTCACTCGTCCCTTCCCCTTCCCCCTTCACTCGCCCCCTCCCCTTCCCCCTCACTCGCCCCTTCCCCTTCCCCCTTCACTTTCGAGGTCTTTGATAAGGCAGTGCGTCGGAAGGGAGAGGAAGGAAGAGGGAGGGAAGGGAGCAGGAGACAGAGAGAAGCGCGTCTCTCAGGCACCAGCAGGTGAAGTGGCACCATATACGGCCCTGCCTCTCGCTTGCAGTGGGCGCCACAACATAGCGTGGCACATCAGTGTTAGGATTAAAACCGACACAGCAATGCTCTGGGAATACAATCACCTCAAGCTACACGAAAATACCTGCTAAATTCAAGACTAAAAAAAAGCCTCGGGCCAGCGACAGTAAATCATAGTTAAGTATACATGAAACTGTGCAAGCGAGTGTGTAGGGCCGTGCCCAGCCCGCCAGCACCGGGGTTTACTACACCTTCAGCTGGCCGGCCAGGCGCATCCAGGTTAGCTTCAAACCATAATCAGCATGAAGCGCGCGAGTCTGTGCCGTGTTTCCTTCCTATTCATGGTTCAGCAAAAAAGACAACATGAGTGCAGAGTAACGATGAGCCAAACTACGTAGAAACAAAAGGACTTCAGTGCCTATAATTCACGGTTGTTTTAAAAATATACCCAATCTGCCTATGCGTGCTTATCGTATAAGCGTTATTTACCTTTGAGGTTTGTGAAAGATATATACCAGTGTTCTTATTCTTATTAATAACAATAACAATAATAATGATTATTATAATTACAATAATAATAATATAAACTTTAGCTGTACCATTATATCCACATCTTAAAAATCCAAGGCAACTAGATACTAAGGATTCTCACTGCACCCGAGAAACCAGAGCAAGGCTGGACAGAGATGCACCATGGTCCTGCCTAAAGTGAGGCAGTCCCTGACCTGACCCTGGCTTCAGCCTCACTAGCCCAGGAACAAATGATAGTACCCTCTTCACATTTCAAATTTCAGTATCCACAAAAAAATGTAAATAACACGCACAATAGTCAGCCCAATTACACATTTCATAATGATTCCGACATTTCGAAATTCTCTGAACGATTAGTTAGATATCTAATAACCATAAAGAAAACGAGGGGAGTGTTTACATTTAACAACATAATGTTAGACACTATACAAAACGAAAAAGAAATCGAACAACTTGGCACTTCCTTGCGGATGGTAATAAATGACGGTCTATTTAAAGATTCATATTACTATTATGTATTATTCATACTTGTTACTACATCCCGAACAAGCTAGCTTACAGAAAACACTTTGCTACAGAACATTTCCAACAACCGCTAGTCCAGTGCATATGAGCCAGAGGCTGCTTAAGTAGCTAGTTGTGCCCACATTATTAATAAAGAATTATCTATCTACCTATATATATACATATATACATGTGTGTATATATACACATGTGTGTATATATACATGTGCGTATATATACATGTGCATATATATACATGTGTATATATACATGTGTGTATATATACATGTGTGTGTATATACACACGTGTGCATATAAACACATGTGTGCATATATACACATGAGTGCATATATACACGTGTGCATATATACGTGTATATATATATATATATATATACATACATGTGTATAAACATACATATGTGTATATATGCATGTGTGTATATATACATGTGTATATATACATGTGTGTATATATACATGTGTGTATGAATATATACATGTGTATATATATATACATGTGTATATATATACATGTGTATATATACACACATGTGTGTATATATACACACATGTGTATATATATACAAACATGTATATATATACATGTATATATATATACATATGTATATATATACACGTATATATATATATACATACACACATATTTGTATATACCTAAATATACATATTTATACATGTACACATTTAAACACACTCACACTCACACACTCACACTCACACTCACACTCACACTCACACTCACACTCACACTCACACTCACACTCACACTCACACTCACACACACACACGCGCGCGCGCGCGCAACACACACGCGCACACACACGCACGCACACGTACACACACGCTCGCACACACGCGCACACATATGCACACGCGCACGCACGCACACGTACACACACACGCTCGCGCACACGCGCACACATATGCACACGCGCACGCACGCACACACACGCATATATACCAAATGCAGATATGACAAAAAACTTGATTTAAAAACTATAAATAAAACTTGCAATTACAAACAATAAAACAAAGTATTGTGTACACATGTCATTCAGCACTGTATGTAAAAATAGGCCATTTGCAAACTAATTCCGCATTACATGCAGGTCACACAATGACCTATTTATATATCACTGAACAGAAGCTTGTTTCATTTCATACTTAGCTTGGTTTTGTTTACTTTAGCTTTGGTGACCCTAGCCTAACCTTATTTGTAAGTGCAAGTTCCAAGCGACTTCTAAAGGCCCTGTGTAGTCAGAAAAAATAAGTATCGTTACCCTTTGCACCAACTAACATGTAAAATTGACGAAATGTTGTGGAACAGCGAGGAAAGGTAGTTAACAAGGTGTTAACAGAGAGAAGCGTTCAGTTCCTCAATGAACAGAATTAAGGTAACGATAATTTTTTTCCGACAGTATATCAGCTAATATGTGAACTGATATACAGTTCACAAATTCACATATAAGTAAAATGTCAGTCAATTCTGAGATATTTGATCGGATTTCTACATGTGTGCGTGTGGCAAAATGCTTCTACTTTGCACATAAGGTCTTAAATGTTATCTTTTAATTCTATTACACGAGAGAACCAGTTTAAAAGTAAATTTCTTTCTGTGAATCACCGCAATTTTCTCTGTAATTTATCTTTTGACTACATTAGAAAACATGAAAATGTCAGCTCGAAAATGTAGAAACCCTTAGCGCAACACTAATTCAGCCTGCTCTAATCAATTAGTTTTCATTGTCGGTATCATCATAAAGCAGCCCTTTCACTTCACCAATTGCAAGCGTCCTCAGTGACTGCCACCACATACCTGTAACAAAAAAAGTACACAAGTTAGATTGACGTCAGGAAATCAAATACAAAATACAGTGAATATTTTACATGTGGAATCTAAACAATAAAATGTAACTTCCTTTTTAAATAAATATATATGAAATAACTTAGTAAATCGTTAAAAGTGACCAAACAATCTAATATAGGAGATTAAGAAATAGGTTTATAGCATTTAAAGAAAAAAATGAAAATAGTTAGAACAAACACCGGCAGGTTAGACGCGAAGGTGACCTGCAGCGAGGCTGGTTAGACGTGAAGGTGACCTGCACCGAGGCTGGTTAGACGCAAAGGTGACCTGCAGCGTAGCCGGTTAGACGTGAAGGTGACCTGCAGCGAGGCTGGTTAGACGCGAAGGTGACCTGCAACGTGGCCGGTTAGACGCGAAGGTGACTTGCAACGTGGCCGGTTAGACGCAAAGGTGACCTGCAACGTGGCCGGTCAGACGCGAAGGTGACCTGAAGCGTAGCCGGTTAGACGCGAAGGTGACCTGCAGTGAGGCTGGTTAGACGCGAAGATGACCTGCAGCGGGGCCGGTCAGACGTGAAGGTGACCTGCAGCGTAGCCGGTTAGACGCGAAGGTGACCTGCAGCAGGCTGGTCAGACGTGAAGGTGACCTGCAACGTGGCTGGTTAGACGCGAAGGTGACCTGCAGCGTGGCCGGTTAGACGTGAAGGTGACCTGTAGCGTGGCCAGTTAGACGCGAAGGTGACCTGCAGTGTAGCCGGTTAGACGCGAAGGTGACCTGCAGCGTGGCCGGTTAGACGCGAAGGTTACCTGCAACGTGTCTGGTTAGACGCGAAGGTGACCTGCAACGTGGCCGGTTAGACACGAAAATGACCTGCAGCGTGGCCGATTAGTCGTGAAAGCGACCTGCAGCGTGGCCAATTAGTCGCGACCTGCAGCGTGCTACATCCAGAACATGAATCATTGGCTAGCGCGTAAAAAGTTTTAGGTATGTATATGAACATGCTTATTTGCCCTTAACACAGATCAGCAACATTTGGTAAGACAAGCTATGTGGCCAGAAAAAAAAACAATATATGTTGCTAATTTTACAATGGTTACATTAAGCACTTATATAGACTGGTCCGTGCTAGGCAAGGAAACTAGGGGGAGGCGAGGGGAAGAGATCTAGAAGGGAATGCGTGAATGTTCCACGGATCAGCCACGCCTGACGTTACAGCAGGGGGTGCAGCTAGGGCAACAGCTCCGCTACCCCGTTCGTCACATAACGATGTCAGGAGGCCAAGTGTC
>NW_023644633.1:2500-8553 GCF_015228065.2 Penaeus monodon | reverse complement strand
TCAGAGAGTGCCGGGTCATAGCCGTGCATCTGAGTACCATCTGGCGATCCGTTTTTTTCTGTGAAGCTGCAAGAAGAAGGCACGAGCTGTGGCATTACACTTCTGCCTTAAGTTTTTTCGGCTTGGTTTTATGATCAGGGGCTTGGGGGCATACCCTTCCAATGTCAGTAGTCTGTCAGTAAGCTCATTCCCTCTGATGCCTATGTGGCTAGGGACCCAGTTTACGATTATTATTCTACCAAATATATATATATATTATATATATATATATAAATAATATATATATAATATATATATATATATTTTATATAATATATATATATATTATATATATATATATATATATATTTTATATATATATATATATATATATATTTTAATATATATATATATATATATGTGGTAGAATAATAATCGTAACTGGTCCTAGCCACATAGGATCAGAGGGAATGAGCTTGCGACAGACTAGCTGACATTGGAAGGGTATGCCCCAAACCCATGATCATAAAACCAAGCCGAAAAAAGCTTAAGGCAGAAGTGTAATGCCACAGCTCGTGCCTTCTTCTTGCAGCTTCACAGAGAGAAAACGAGATCGGCCAGATGGTACTCAGATGCCACAAGGCTATGAACCACTGGCACTCTCTGAAGCAATCAATACAGGTGCCCGAAGTCATTCTTCCAGAATAGACTAGATTACCATTGCAACAGGGCAGATCATAGAGACAATTTGGCTATGCAGACGGGTTGCATGCACTTGGCGAGCCGAACGCTACTTTGGGTTTATGTTACTTAGAATTGTAGCACACACAATATGAGGACAGGGTCTGCCACAACAGCCCCCGGGCCCTGGTAAGGAGATTATGCCGCATGCTTACATCATGGCAGCAGGAGTGCCTTTTGGCAATCCCCCCAACTATGGTAAGCATAAGTCAGAGAATAAATAAAGACAGCCATAAATAGCTGATGCAGGCTGGGCCATATGTATGAAGGCCAGGTGAACCCGATCTTTGCAACTCTCAAATGAATGAACGAAATGTAGAAGGTCAAGGGTGCTTCCCAAATTTTGAAAGGGAAGACCCCAACCTGGTGACCCTGAAAGAACCTAATCACTACCCTTGATCTGGGTAACTGGGGATCCAAAACAACTTCAGAAAGTATGTGCTTGACCCACTCGGTGCTTCAAGTGCCTAAAATATGGTCACTACCAGTCTAACTGCAAAACCAAATGTGATGTCTGTAGCAAGGCACCCCCAATATTGAGGGTGCCTTAAGGCACAAAAGGGAAGGACAAAGGGATACAACACCCAAATGTCCCAACTGTGCCAAGAGGATCATTCCTGGAGCCGGGAGCCTGCTCTGCCATGCCACATGTCTGGGGACAGAACAAAATTGAAAAGGCTCTAGACTTCCTAAGAAGGAAGGAAGGAAGCTCTCCCCAGTGATTTTCCGGCCATTGCAAATGTGCAAAAAAAGAACCCGAGAAATAAAAGTTCAAAGAGCACTGTAAAAACCCCAAGAGACGATAATCTCCTCTTTGATGAGGAAGATATGACTCTCCTGCTGACTGCTGTAGTCGCTGCAGTAGCAACAGCTTTGGGGAGTTGAGTGAGGAGGCAAGAAGGCAGTCATGGTCGACATGAAGGCAATGACCAGACTGTTTCAGTTCTGAAAGGGAGGAAACTGGACAGAGAGAATCAGAGGAACGCTTTGGCCTGGATAGGTGATTATTTCGGGAACAGAAAGCCAAAGTCAGATTCCAAGGTCACCTATCACAGTTTTATGCCACTAGAAAAGGAATGCTACAGGGTGGGGTCCTCAGTCCAACCCTTTCAAACACCCTAATGTCCTGTATCCTCAACATACATCTCCCAGTGGGGTGCAAGATCAGATCATCTATGAGACTATCTTGCAATCGTCACCACTGGACCACACTGCATAAGTAGAGCCCAGTGCTGTTCGGACCTGTATCAGAGGAGTGTTGTAGGACAGGACTAAAGATCTCTGCAGCCAAATCCAAAAACCATGGCTCTGAGACAATGTTCAAAGCACAAGCCTGAGAATCCAGACTTAGAGTGGGTTCAGGTCTTCCCAATACCTTTGGGTAATGATTGACCAGACCTCTCCTTTCATAAGGAGGTCCAGTACCGGGCTGACTAAATCAAAACAAGACTGTTGTCATGAGAGCAATAAAAAACCTATGCTTCTGTGCCTGTTTGTCACAAAGTCAAAATTTAAGAGAAAAATTAGAGAAGTTCAAAAGAAGTTGCCAGGATCATACTGGGTCCCCCAAAGGGGTGGACGAAGGTACTCAACCATTCATGGAGGCAAACCTTCTTGCCTGGACTGATGAATTGATCTAATGGCAGCACAGTTCCTTTCAGAGGCACAAGGAAGACAAGCCTGAGAAAAAAAAAAATACTCGGGACCCCTAGAACAAGTCACAAACAACTCCTAGGCTGTCACACGCAGCCAGGGTGTGATACGCTATCAGCGTATGCCAAAAGCATAGACTCCCCCCACCCTGACTTTATTGAAGCTCTGTCTGATGAAACCATCACTGCTATTCCTCCATGAGGTCCATTATCAAAGATCCCATAAGGGGCTTGAATTTGGAATCCTCTAAGGGAAATTGCACGATTTTCCCTGGTCATAATCTCTTACAGGTATGCACAAACTGGGTTACATGAAAGTATCAGATGTTGCAGTTCTTCCCATTTTGCATGGAATTCCTAACAGTTCCAGGGGCTTAGGGTACCCAGTTTCAAGATTGACAAATACCTCTTCATATGCTGGGGTTTAAGGCCCACCCCACACCTTTAGGCTGTCCCTGGGATTCCCCTTTTTGAAGGGTTGTTTCCCTGTGGAAGTAGTTTCCACAGGCTTCCTTTGGACAGGACCGGGACCCTTTGGTTCAGGAGCATTCGTCTAGAGGTGGAGGCCCCTGTGATGTGGTGGCAGTTTGGGGCGTCACAACAGAGGCCTCTGGAGCCCTGCCTGAAGGCTCCAAAGACCCCACTCTGGGAGAGGTCTTTTGAATAGGCTCAGGATTTTTTTGCCTGGGAAAAAGGTGTACATGAACCTTTGCTTCAAGGGCATTCAAAGTTAGAGGGACTGTTCCAAGCCATCAACATTTACTGCCTAAATTAAAATTCTTTAGTTCCTCTAACAGTACCTCATAGGTCTTGTTGCTAGCAGTGTGCAGCATCGCTCAACCTCCAGGACTCCTGTCTCTAGTATTATGAGATGCCACATACAGCAAATACTTGTGGGAGAGTTCTCCCTGGCCAAGATAGAAGAACGGGGGTGGGTGCACCATCCCCCCCTCATAGGGTTTTGGTGCACCAGGAAGCCATTTTTTTCCACCCCTCACTGGTGACCCCTCCAGTATGGATAACCCTCTGCTCTGGCTCAGCAGATCATTGGGACCTCAACCCCCCCCCCCCCACCGGGGCCAAGGCAGCTCCCGTTAGGGGGCAACATTTAGGGAGAAGCTTGATGACTGGATGAGATGTCCATTTAAACCTCAACCCAAAAGTTCCTGTTTTCCCGCCTGCTAGTACCGACATCAATGCAGCTGTAGAGGATATGAGATACCCACACTGTGGTTTAGTCCAGACTAGGCAAGTGGCCCCTTCATGACAGCAGCAACACATCACTCATCACCATCCGGGGTATTCTTGACAGCCAACTGCGACTTCTTCATCCTGGAGTTTAATTTTTTAATCTAATTTATCTTTTCCTTTTTTTTTCCTGATACTACATGCCGCCAAGCTTGCTTTCTCAGGGAAATGGAGTGCATGGGTGTCTGCTCCAAGGCTGCCATCCATGGGATCCCCTTCCACATGATCTGGAAGTCAAACATTTATGGCACCCATGTGGCGATTAATGGCGACTCAACCTCATCACCGAGTGGGGCCATTACCCCATGCCAAATCATGATTTTGACAGCCAGCATAGGTGACACCACATATTCTCAAAACTGGATCTCCTTAAAAAGGTACTTCCAGGTGCCTGTTTATCTAAAATGATGTCCCAAGATGGCTATCATTACCCCCGATTTTTTGAAGAGTCCCCATTCTGTGTGGTCTACGTCAGTGACATCCTCATTTTTCATGGAACCACAGGAACACGGCAGCATGTCCGCACAATCCCTCACTTTCTGGAGTAGATTGGCCTGGTAATCATCCCAGAGAAATACATTTTCGACCGCCAACAGGGTAGATTTCATAGGGTATAAGATCCAGAGCCAGGGCATCGGCCACAGGCCAATAAGGTCGATGTTGTACTCCAATTCCCAACCCAACATCCATCAAGGGAGTCCAACAATTCCAAGTGATGATAAACTACCATCACCAATTTATCCCAGGGGATGTCAGCATTTTCGCACCTCTCAGGAGTCAGTCGCCCGGGAAAAATCACTTGCATGGTCCCACAAGCAAGAGAGAGCTTTCACAGCTGCGAAAACAGTTTCACCAGTGTACTATTAATACGACCTGCCCCCAACACCTAGATCTGCTTCACCACAGATGTCAGCAAAGTTGCAGTAAAAAGCTGTCCTCAAGCAAGAAGTACAAAGGGGAGGGCGACAGCCCTGGGATCTTTAGCCTGAGCGGATGTATAGCACATTCGGTAGAGAGCTCCTGGCAGTACAAATGCCCTTTCAAGCAGGGGATGATTGGTCAGAGCGGCAGCAACGACAGCTCTCAGCTATTGTCGAGATGGGCTACCCCTATGAGACACCTCTCGGGATCCCCGAATCCGTGGCTGATTCTCTCTTGCATTGAGATATCCTCCATTAGCTCAGAGTCGACTACAAGGCTTAGTGGCAGAACAACAGTGAGATCCCAAAAACCCTTTGGGCCCACGTCTGGCCATTACCTACCTTCACTGGGAGACAGGACATTGGAGATACGCCTGTCTTCTGCGGCATCAGCACCGGCACCCCCCCCCCCTCGTACCTACCACATCCAGAAGATCTTCGACCTCATGACTGGCTCACCATCTATCTGCAGCAGCACCAAGCTTGTTTCAGAGAAGTTTTGTTTGCACTCCATGAAGAGAGATCTCCGAGATTGGTTAAGAAGCTTGTGAGCAATGTCAGGGGAGCAAAATCCATTGCCACAAAGAAGCAACCATCCACAACTTGCCCCAGCCCATGCCGACGTTTTGGCCATATCCATGTAGACGTCGTCAGACCTCTCCCACCATCAGAGGGCAAGTGGTATATCTTTACCATCATTGACCGCTCTACCCGCTGGCCCAAGGCTACGCCATGGAGCATGTGACCACCCGATCCTGCGCCCAGGCATTCCTGGGTCGCCCTCTTCAGTCTCCCGGAACACATAACGTCCGATTGCGAGTTTCATTTCAGAGCTGTGGAAGGCTCTAGTGCAGCTCCTTGGCGTCGCTCTCCACTTCACAACGGCATGCATCCACAGGCTAATGAACTTATCGAAAGATGGCATCGATCCCCAAAACGGGTCTCACTGCCCATTGCACCAAAACCACATGGACTTCGCAGCCTCCCGAGTGCTTTTTGGGCTCAGGATGACTAAGAAATATCTCACCCATTCTGCGGCCAAGATAGTATATGTTCAGCCCCTCGTTGTGCCGGAGAATTCTTCGGCTCGAACGGCTCGAAACGACACTTTGCTAGTGGACCTCCGCCGGGTAGCCTTGCAAGTTTGCTCCCAGCAGACCTACCCATCGCTCTCATCACCCATCCTACACCCCGCCAGGACGGGTACAAAGGTCCTTTCAGGATCCCCAGCTTTTCCCCAGGGTTTACAAGCTACAGCTTGATGGGGCGGACTGACTGGGTCCACCCCGGAACGCCTTAAAAACCCGCATGATCGATGCCTCGGACCATGACGCCACTTACACGAGATCCGGCGGGCGCCACAATCACCTCAATCGGCACCTGCGCATCCTCGCTCGGCATAATTCTTCCGCACCGGTCGTCCGCCACCTCTGAGTTGATTCTCCTATCCCCTCAAAGCCTACACCTTGTTGTGAACTGTATTTCTCCGATTTACATACTGCGACTTACCCCC
>NW_023644632.1:5000-7500 GCF_015228065.2 Penaeus monodon | reverse complement strand
ATATTTTTTTGTTATGAGATAACACAGCCGCTACTTTATTATTTCGTTGGTACATGATGTTTTCAGTAATATAGTTTATCATATCTATGTTGTATATATTACTATATATATACATATACATATCCGTATATTAATATACTAATTATTGATTTATATATAATTCCTTCCTTCAGCTACCGAAGTAGAGAGGGGCGTGCCCCTCGATGCTTACCCCTATGGAGCCCCGTGGAAGAGAGCAGGGAAAGAACCTGCGAAGGAGGCGGACCCCAAAGGTTGGATCACCATCCTTTTTGTAAATGAAGTTGTGACAAAACCCACCATGCACTCTGAGTGATCATCCTTTATATTATTGTTAATTTTTTATATTGAAAATTTATTTATTTTTGTTTTTGTTGACATTACTTTTATTAGTTTCACTTGTTGATTCTTATTATTATGTGTTATTGCTGGTGTTATCATTAACATTTTTCGTTATTCTTAGCATTTTTATCTTTGCTATTGTTATCATCGATATCCACCCATTGTAATTTTTACTGTTTTATTTATGTGATCAGTAATATATTTTTTGGGTATATGGGATATGGATGGGAGGGTTATTTCAGTGTTACAACTGATAGACCCCACCCCTTTCCCCCAAACCTGCACCGGGGAGAGCCATCCCCCTTCTGCAAGACATCAAAAATTATTTTCATATGGTTTAACATTGGTTTAAAATCATTTGGGTTTACTCTTATAATCTTTTTTTCCGAACAAAAACTATTTTGTTTTAATACTACCAAGCATGGGGGGAATTATCACACATTTGATGGAACAAGGTTTTTAATAAACGGTGTTCACTCTGAAGAATGGAAAAAAAAACTCCTCCGTGTTGAGAATGGAAGAAAAAACCCACAATACAAAAATAAATCAATCTAGTTCTGGTATGTGGGTTTTTCTTCCAGTGTTCACTCTCTGGCTCCTTTCCCTCTTTTGATAGTGAAGCTAACTAAGCATCCTAATTACTTACAGAAATTGTCAGATGATTATCTTAATCTATTCTAAGAATTCTTGCTCTAAAATTTCCTATTTTCAATCAACTTATGATAATTAATGTTGAAATTAGTATTTTAAAACATCTTGCTTCTGCGTAGCAAAACAACTTAATGATTTTAATAATATTCTTAATTAAATGGCCAACCCAAATTGGATCTTGACATATGTATGAGTGTGTGCGTGTTAAGTAGGGGTAATACAATGCTAATAGTCTGCTGACTAGAAGCTAAACTTGGAGGGAGTTCTGACCTGAAACTGTATATATATATATATATATATATATATTATATATATATATTAACCTGTGTGGGGTGTGTGTGTGTGTGTGTAGGCTTCCATGCTGGAAGCACAGAATTCAAAAAATCCCAAAAGCACTCCTCAGCTGCGTACCCCTTCCCCACAGACCGCCCAAAAGGGAAAAATCGGCCGACACAGGCCCTCGGCCTCACGGAGGTCAACCAAAAAGGACTGGGAAGGGCATGGAAGGCTCTGGCGAAGGACTTGCAAAGCACAGGTGGGACCATCTAACTTCTGACAATTTTTTTGCGTTTTTTTCTTTTTTTTTCTATATTTGATTGTACGTTATCATATATATTTTAATATATATATTATATATATAAAATTATATATTATATATTTTATATATAATATATATATACCCTGTGTATATGTATATATAAAATACATATACACATGTATGTCTATTATATATATTATAATATTATATATATATATATGTATGTTGTATGTTTTATGTTTTGTGTATTTTATAGTGATAATTACATAATAATATTATATATATATTTTATATATATATATATATATATATGTGGTATATATATATATATATTATATAGAGAGAGAGAGAGGGGAGAGAGAGAGAGGAAAGAGAGAGAGAGAGAGGGTGAATAGGGGACGTGCGACAGAAATACTCGTAGACAAGTAAAAACTCCCAGACAAGTTTAAGACACTAGTCTGTGGCAGGTAGATAAATGGTGAAATCGAGGTAGATGTGTAGCTTCATCTATGACAAAAATAATTTTCTAGAAAATTTCGTCTCATGAAAAGCTGGAAATATTATTCACACACACACACACACACACACACACACCACACACACACAACCACACACACATACACACACACAACACACCACCCCAAAACACACACAACATACACACAACCACACACACAAAACATACAAAACCCCACACAACACACACATACACGCACACACACACACAAACGCACACACACACGCACACACCCATATAGATAAAATAAAGAAATATATATATTATATTTATATTATACATATTTATTTATTTACTTTCATATATACATATATACATTTGATTGATATATATATATATTATATATATATATATTGCGTGTGTGTGTGTGTGTGTGTGTGTGTGTGTGTGTGTGTGTGTGTGTGTGTGTTAGTAGAATCACCACGCGCGCGCGC
>NW_023644631.1:0-37344 GCF_015228065.2 Penaeus monodon | reverse complement strand
TTAGCTCTTTTTTTCATAGTTATAGAAGCAATACACATCCCCATTTTTGACTGAGACACTAATTTTGAAGACATTTCTCCCACTGAAAGCAATACCACATCATGTGACTCGGACACGTTGGATATTCTTATCATGTCGTTCCAGTGACCGTCATGATTGACTCAATTCTAACCCAGCGCCACACGGGGAGTCCTGGGGGCGGAGCCCCCTGGCTATCCGTAAATATTACCACGGGGGTGTCTAGGCGCATATGCTAGCCTGGGGGGTTGACTAGGGAATATATATCACAGTGTTAGGTTAGGTTGGATGTTGGGATAGGACGTTTTGTCTAACGACCACGGGGGTCCAGTTGGCAGAGTCATTTCTACCTTTTTAACCTTTGATTGTTACTTAATGGCTCTTTTGCAGTTTTACTCATATAGTGATGCTCTCCCTTCTTCAGACACATACTCTGTATTTGTTCTGATCGCTCTGTACCTCTAACACTTTAGCATATAATTAGCCTCTAGCTCAAGATACGTTGTGGTTCACTGGATCAAGACATTTTTTTTAAGTAATCAGCTTTCTATGCGTGTATGTGAAAGTTTGTGGATGCAAAAGCTAAAATATACTGCCATGAAGCGTAAAACTTGAATATAAACAGCTTGCTTAGAATGTGTGAAATTTTGGAAAAGATTTATGATTTAAGATGACTTAAACTGACTTGAAAACCGGGTGTGTGTTCTACACTGCAATTGCGAAGACAACAAAGATCTGAGGTATTTCGATCTGCCATATATAATAAAGCTTTTGAACTTTCCAAGTAAGCTAACTGCATTGGCAAGCTTGAGAGCCTTTTGCTTGAGGCCAAAATTATAGATGAATCAAGCGTTAGTACTGTCAAGGAATATTCAGGCGTTGGCTGTTTATTACAAGTTAATTGTAATAAGGTTGAAGACCCCCAGAATTAGCCAGTGTATTCACAAGAAAAAATATATAGAGTTAACAAGTTTGGAGGGCACGTTGGTACGATAATTAAATGGAAAGTAGCTTGCTAAATTTCCCGAACGGTTTCTTTCTGACAAGGCTTCTATAGTGTCTTATGATACATTGATGACATTTGGCAGTTTATATGTGACATCAGACGCTCTCTAATACAGTAATTTTATAGAATGGAACTCTGAACAGGAATATGCAAAAAATAATATCCCACAATGCTAAAAGCAATGGTTTAGCCAGATGACCATTTTAAAGAGTATGGTCAATATTCTTGCTAATTTTGAATTAAAGAAGTATTAAAAACAATGACTGAAAATATAAAACATGGTAAAGAATCAAATTTCCAGAAGAAAAAATATAAGGAACTCGTACATTTGTTGATTTTATTTTCAAAATATCCATTATGTGTACATTTGTAAACAAATCTGGAAATGAGCATTTCATTTCTTTACTTCTAAGAAATAATTCCTTCACAATATCATTTGCAATTACATAAAAACTTCAGTTATTATCTGCATAATCCTCAAACATTTATGTTTATTTTAACTATCAGGACACGTTAAGCACTAGCAGACGACGAAATGGCTAACAAATTACGTCACTAGTATTGAAATTTTACGGCTACCAGAGGGTTAAACTGGGCCTTTCTTATAAGATATAAGATAAGGTTGAAGTTGGTCATCTTTTAGTTACAAGATTTTTGATAAATATATGTGTATGTAAATACACAGTACTGGGTATATTACGGGAAGCAAATCTAACATCGCGACCGATCAAATGCGAAAAAGGTAAGAGAAATTTAGAATATTTAGGACATATTATTAGAGAAGGTTGTATAAAACCAACAAAGGCAAAGGTGTCCATTATTCTTAATGCCCCAGCCCCTACAACAAAGACGGAAGTGAGGTCATTCATGGGGTTATCAGGCTACTATCGACGATTTTTTACCAGACTATGCAACGATAGCAGCACCACTTAATGAGTTGGTTAAGAAAAAACGCACCCAACAGAGTGAAGTGAAGACAAACATGAAATGGCGTTTAACAAACCCAAAGCAAGCATTGGTAAGTGATCCTATATTAAACAGCCAGATGTTTAAAAAACTTTTTATCATCAGATGCCCCTTTATGTAGGCTTGGGGTCGGTGTTGTTGCAGGAGGATGCTGACGAAAAATGCCGTGAGAAAAAATATTCCGTAGTCGAACGAGAATGTTTGGCTGTCGTATGGGCTACTAAAAAGTTTTACAGATACCTGTACGGACAGCAGTTTTTTTTTGGAAACTGCCCATAGGGCCTATTACATACTTGGACATTGCCATGGCGCTGAACTGTCGGCTGATGAGATGGGCGATAGCTCTCCCGGATTTTCCGGATGATCTTCAATTACATCAAAGGAACTGAGAATGTGGGTGCTGATTATGTTAATAAAATTTAATGCATCGGAAGCAAAGAAAATTAATTTTTCTTTTTTAAGCGGGAGGAAAATATTGTAAATATTTTCCCATATAACGTAATAAAAAAACATTTTATTATTTTAGTTAACTATCCACGGATGACAGGCTCTGAAATAAACGAAAGGACTGAAACAAGGGAACTATACCAACTACGTGTATTGGCTGGGCCGAGAAAACAAAAAATTTACTTAGACAGTTGGTTAATTTGTATTTTATATAATTATTTTAAACGACATTTAAAGAGGGTGTGGTGAAAAAAATGTATAATAAGGGGTTTGGTTACTAATTGATATATTAGTATTTTGAAATTTGTTGTCTTTGTTCTGAGAATGTTTGTGACGTAAGCGGGGTGACGTCGGAGAGGCGGCGCATTCCTCGGCCCCCTTCACGCTCTTCCCTTTCCCACGCCGGTGTCAAGAGTCACGGCTCCCGCCTGATTCGAGATCGATCCGCAACCACCCGAGACCTCGCACGCCGAGTCTGCGGAAACAGCTTGGGAGACAGATCTCGGGACTAGTTTAGTGACCGTGAAAAAGACACTAATAAACCCAATATTAAGTTTCGTTGTTTATCTCCATCCCTGCTAAAATTGGTTTTCAATTCTCATGCTTCACATAGTCATCTCAAAATAAAAGCAAGAAAACCCTTTAATAGTGTATATATATTAACAAGCTATATTCACGCATACACACACAAACTCAACACACACACACACACAAACACAAAAAACAAACACAACACAAACACACACACCACACACACACACACACACACACACCCCACACACACAGTTTTTTTTTAACAGCCATTTACTCAATTGCAGGATAGAGCCTCTCTCAATTAACGATTGAGAGGTTATTTTACAGTGCCACCTTGCCTGAATGGATAAACCCCTTTCTAATCAACCGCGGTTCGGCACGCTAACACTTTTGCTGCGGCGGTGACTTCCCCTCGTCACCTGCGTTTGACTTCTCAAGGCGATATGTTGTTTTCTCGTCGTGAAATCGGGCTCGAGCCAGCAATCGGAGCGCAGGCATTTTTACGTCTGCCGCAGCGTGAAAATTGAACTCAGGACCATGAGTCTAACCACTGGACTTGCTTGCTTGAGAGTTTTGCGAAGTTCTAGCTTCGCCCGGGCCTTCCATTTATGGCCCAGCCTGTCCCTCATTTTGTTTTCTGAACATTCGGTGATTACGTGGGTGGTGGGATTGTCATAGGCGCTCCTGCGCAATGGTGTAAAGGCATACGCATATCTCCTTTACCCAAGCACGGCGGGCTGTTGTCGGCGGACACTATCTAGGAATTGTGGGGTGCGCTCCAATTCTCTAAGTCAGTACGAGTGTGTCCCGGTTTCGGCTCTCCGCATGCATGCCAACACCTCTCTTCACGGTCCTATTGTCTCTATAATCTGCAATGGCACGTGGAAACTTAGCGCAATTCTGTGAGAATGACTTATTTTCGAGAGTGCCTGGGTGGTTCTAGCCTGGTGGCAATCTGAGTAACCAGCCTTCCATGGGGGATGATCTTCATTTCTCCTCTCTGTGACGCATTACATTCGCCTTAAGCTTTTTTCGGCTTCGTTTTTATGATCATAGATATTTTAGCTTGCGGCAACTCAGGATAACAGAGGCATAATCCACAATGGGACAGATCGTGAGTACCAGCTGGCCGAGGGGGGAGGATCTCGTTTCTCTCTGTTAATCTGCAGAGGAAGGTACTAGCGCGGCAGTACACTTCTTTAGTAATTTTTCGGCTTTTTGGTTGAATGATCATGGGATTTGGGGCACACCCTGCCAGTGTCGTCTAGTCATATCAGTAAGCTCCTTACCTCTGATGCCAATGTGGCTGGTGGACCCTTTATGATATTCATCTACCCTGACAGAATACTCTGTGCTTTGTGAGAGGATATAAGTCAGAAGGTTAGATTGTTCTTTGGGTGAGCGCCTGCTGAAGACAATTGATAGCTGCCCTGGAGTCTGTAATTGACCACGTTCCTTTCCTCAGGGACACAGGGCTAGGGCTTTCCCATGATTTTGTCAACTGCCTCTGCCTATAGCAGGAGGCTTGTCCTGTTACCCTCATGGATTTTGTGGCATCCTTGCTGCAAAGCTGGCGGCCCTGCAGTGTGGCGTAAGGGATCGACTGATCATTTGTGAGTATGTTCTACTACCCGGAGGATTGATGCTCAATGGCCCCTCTGGGCCTTCTGTCCCCTTAGACTAGGTTGTGGGGTATTGACTCTTTTTCATTGACAGGCTCATGATGGAGAAACTCTAAATCGGGTTTTGTGCCCATGCGGGGCTTCGACAAAGTTAGGGTGGAGAAGTCCATGCCCTTAAGCAAGAAGCTATTTCTTTGAGCTGATGGTGTATTAGCACCCTGGGCTTGGTGAGACCAGCCAGTTGTTTGCAAAGGCTTGCTGTCTTTGGTTCAGCGTCCTGACTATTATTTGTCTTAGGCTTATATTCCTGGAGCTGGGTGACCTTTGACAGGATTGTGTCTTGGCCATTAGATTGGTTATGAGTCCCAGAGGGAGAGGTTTGCCTCTAGGTGAAATTATGGGCCTTCGTCCACCTTGGGGCACCCCCCCCAAAAAAGAAAAAAAAATGATCCTGGCAGCTTCATTTTGGACTATCTCCAATTTGTCTTTGTATTTTCTCTTTTATGCAATCAGGGCGCTGAGGCATCAGTCCCCCCACAGGGCTGGACGGCATGTTAAACATAGAATGAGCTTAGTATTTTGGTGTTTGGTCTCCTATGGTGTCCCTCCACACTCATTTGCTCTTATGAAAGACAAAGTCTTGTGTTGGTTCGGGCAACCAGGTACTGACCTCCCTTCGGCGTCGGTCCTATCCTTACCCAAGGTATTAGAACTTCCTGCCCTTGGCAATCCATCCCCTGGATTTTCAGTCTTGTGCTTGAACGTTATGTCTCAGAGTTTGCCATTTTCCATTTGGAGTCGGTTTATTACCAGACTCGCCGTCCTTGCCCCAACAGCTGGAGGGTGTGTGTGTGTGGTGGGGTGTGTGGTGTTGTGTGTGTGTGGTGTGTGTGTGTGGTGGTGTGTGTGTTGTGTGTGAGTGATTGGTGGTGTTTTATTTTTATTTATTTATTTTACTTACTTGTGTGTGTATATATATTATATATATATATCTATCTATATATATATATAATATATATATATAGAATATACACACACATATATATATATATATATATTATATATCCTTATATAATATATAGATACATATATAATACATATACATACTATTATATAATATAATATATATATATATATATATATATATTATATATATGTTCCTCTATATATATAATTATATATATATTCCTCATATATATATATTTATATATTTTTTAAAAAAAAAAAATTAAAAAAAATATTTTATATATATATTATATATATATATAATATATATAATATATAATATGTTTTGTATATATACATATATCTATGTCTACTATATATATCATCTCTAATATATATCATATTATATATATATAGATTTATATCTTCTATATTATTATACTCTATATATATATTATCTATATCTAGCAATGACCTAAGATATCTTGAGCTTTGCAGCAATCAGGGATAACAAGAGGCAATAGAACCACAATAGGGACGGATAGATACCTAGAATGATATTAGTGGCTCTGTCTAGCTCTATTTTTGTCCCCTCCAGAGCAGACCCAGTCCTTGCTTGGTTCGGTCAACCCAAGGCGAGGTCCAGTTCATCAATTACCCCAGGGTTTTTAATATATATACCTGTACATTAATATTATATATATTAATATATATATATAATATTATATATATAATTTATATATATATATACTATATATATATATATATATTGTGTGTGTGTGTGTGGTGTGTGTGTTGTGTGTGTGGTTTGTGGTGTGTGGATTTTTGTAGATATATATATAATATATAATGTATATACATATATATAATGTATATACATATATACATGTATTAAACGCATATATATACATATATATATAATATATTCTATTTGTACTATACATGTAATATACATATATATATATATATTCCCATATAGTGTATACCATACACACACTACACACACACACACACACACACACACACACGTGCGCCGCACACCACACACCATCACATACACACCCACACACCACCCACGCACACGCACACGCACACGCACACGCACACACACACACACACACAACGTCGCGGCCGCGCGCGCGGCGCCGCGCGCGCTAGCAAGTCTAAAGAACGGTAAATGATTTTGCAAGACGAACAATAGCCTTATTGGGACGCCATGTTTGTGGAGTTTAGGAAGGCCAGGCAATATACGGAATAGAGGGAGTTTGAACCGTTCTAAAGCGATCAACAACGAATTTGCGGTCCGAACATAAGGGCAAGCCAATTCGTCCTGACGTTTTTCCGTGATGAAGGTAACGTTGGAGCCGCAGTTTTTTGATACTCGAGTTGTCCGTTCAGGAGGGAATTAGCTTTGCTTATATATCAGTTTTAATAAGGATAACTAAGTCCCATTATCTTTGTCGGCTTTGGTAATTATAATGTCCAAAAATCCGTTTAAGTGATTTGTGGCCATAAAATACGTCGGAGTAACCCTTTGAATCGTCAAGCAAATTCAAGAATCGGCTTTAACATCCCATCTTTAAGGTTCTGAGATCTTATCGAGGCTTTGTTTTTGCTTCGCAAATGAAAACTATTCAAGACCTTTATATAATCCACTACAGTGGATTAGCCGCGGGGGGGTTGGTAGCGAACGATAAAACCAAAACCTAAAAGGTTCGGGTTTTCCATAATGTGATAGGGGACGGTAGATTTTTACGACAGTGTCAGTAAGCGAGAATTTACGACCACTCGATCCGTGAACAAGATTATAAAATTTTTTACTGTGGAGGGATCTCTAATGACGTCGTTTTTGAAAGCAAGAATCTACGCCGCTGCAATGGCTAAAAGATCGTCCAACAACTGACTTGGGGTGACTTCTCTACGCCATCTTAACAGACTTTACGACTGAAGAAACGCTCACGACATCTAATTTAACGCAACGGATACGATCGTAATAAAAGGTGGGACGCCTCACAAATAGAAAAAGAAAATGCCTAATCTTAGATCCATAAAAATAATGGCCCAAAGAAGGGGACTTCTGCTCGTGTAAGCAGTTCGTTCGTTTCGTATGAGAGTTTGCAAATACCTAGCTTCGCCCGGCTTCATACATATAGCCGGCCTGTTTCAGCTATTTTTATGGCTGCTCATTTTTTTCTCTGACACTCTATGCTTTCCGTGAGGGTGGGGATTGCCAGCAGGCGCTCCTGCAAGCGGGCCTATCCTATTTACCAGCCCGCGGGCTGTTGTGGGCGGACCCTATCCTCAGAATTATGTGTTTCTCCACAATTCTGGTAAGTAATTGTAAGCACGTGGCGTTCGGCCTTCCGCCACAATGGCAAACACCTGTCTGCCATAGTCCAATTGTCCTCTATGATCTGCCATGGTGCAATTGTAAACCTAGTCCTGATTCCTGTGAAGAATGACTTTCGTTAACTCTATTGATTGCTTCAGTAGAGTGCCAGTGCTCATAGCTTGTTGCGTCTGAGTACCTCTGTCCCGAGGAGGAGATCTCGTTCTCTCTCTGTGAAGCTGCAGAAGGAAGGCGACGAGTTAATGGCAATTACCCTTCTGCCTTAAGAAATTCCAGCTCGTTTTAGTCATAGATATCTTGGCTTTGCATCATCAGGGATACAGAGGCATAGGACTTAGAACCCACAATGGACGTGAATGAATGTACTAATCTTAGGTGCTTTATGTCTAGCTCCTAATGTGTCCCCTCACAACATTGCTTCTCATGACAGACAGTCCCTGCTTTGGTTTCGGTCCAACCAAGTAAAGGACCTCCTTTTTAAAGGAGAGGGTCCCCCGGTTATCTTACCCAAGGTAAGTCCATTCCCTGGATTATCGAGAAACATATGCCTTGAACATTTTGTCCTCAGAGCCATGGCTTTAGTTTTTGGCTGCAAGAGATCCTTAACTCTTGTCCTACAGCCACAGTGTTGTCCAAATCCAGACAAGCAACTGGGCTTACTTAGGCAGTGTGGTTCCAGTTGAGAATGATGCAGATTGTTCCTGCAGGAGCTTATGCAGACAATTGGGAGCTACATTCGTAATGTTGAAAAGGCCTGACTGAGGACCCCACCCTGTTGGTGTTTCATTTCTAGTGGCATGTGCCTGTGATGGTGAACCTTAGAATCTGACCTTTGCTTTTCTGTTTCCTGAATGTCCCACCTATGAAAGCCAGGAGCTTTCTCGATTACCTTATGATCGGGTCTTCCCTGAATAACAAGAGGCTTGCTAATTCAAAATCTTTCCTCCAGGTCCTAGAATATAACCACAGAAGTGACAGTGATGATGTGCTTTAAGAGTGTGGGCTATGCTGGTGCTGTGCTCAAATGCTCCATGTGAAAACCAGTGAGGTGTTCATGTGGAAGTTTCCATTTTTCCATTGGAGTCCGGTTTTAGTATCATTCTCGCCCATCTTGCCCATGACAGCTGAGGAGAGAGATGGGCGGTACTTCCCCCCTTACGGCTGTTTTTTTTTCACTGATAATGAGCAAGTCTGCCTGTTGTAGGTAATGTTGGTTTTTGCCTCGAATTCCAAGCTGGGCAGATGTTGGACTACATTGTTCCTCGCAGAAAACTCAATGCCCAGTCCTGTTTGCTTCTGATTGAGGTCGTGGTTTGTGGTGCACCCTCGGGGCTGAGCGGCTAGTAGCTTTCGCCTGACCCTTGCCACAGCTCCGTAAGGGTGGTTTGGTGGTCAAAGAAACTCACACTATTCCTCCGAGTCATATTGGAGTGTTGCTGGATCTCCGATTTCTTCCCCTTTAGGAGGCTGAGGTTTGTCAGGGGTTTTCTTTGCCTTTTGAAATGTTGTTCTACACATGTTCCCTCTTGTCTTGAATTCTTTTAATCTCGTCCATTAAGTAGCGGTGTACCTTTTTAAATCCTGGACCATGGCCAAGTATCAGTTCTGGCTTCAAGCACTTTCCCCGTTTTTAAGATGTGGGTGTTCATTGCTTTCTAAGACAGTGGGCTAAGGCAGTCTGAAGCTTGCCAGCTGGCCTGTCTGTTTTTCCATCTTGGATTTGGCTGGGCCCAGCATCATGAGGGTAGTAACAGTGGCTTGTAATGGTGCACTTTGTGACAGTCTCTCGAACACATCTAATTCTCTCCACCATAGCCAGTTGCCAAGGTGAGTCTAGGACCCATCCTTTGATGTGCATTGGCTCTTGGCTATTGAGAGAGCGATCTTGGGGCAAGTCTCAGGCACGATGGGCTATGTGATAGCCTGCCGCTTCTGTCCCTGCAGGGAGCCAGTATTGGGGTGATGTGCATTGAAGTCTCCCTATGATTCCTCCAGTCTTGTGCTGCATTAAAGCACAGACCTGGGCATGATGTCTAGGACTTCCTACAACCTGGCTTGCTGTACACATTGTACAGCTTGATGGGGCCCCACCCAGCCAGAAAGAATCTCAATGGCAAAAAATTAAACATCCTCTCCACAGTGCGTGTATCGGCTATTGCCAGAGCAAGAAGTTTGGTGCTCTTACCAGGGTGAATCATGCCTTTTTCCAGCTATGCTTGGCAACATTAAGACTCCTGGAGCATGACAATGTCAGTGTTTTCTTGATCACACTGTTTTGCTGGAGGCTGCATTCCATTGTCCTCTTTTAACTAAAAACCCCTTGCTCGTGCAAAAATAATGAATAGTATAGTAATAGAAATACCCTTTTTTATCATCTTAGAATTTAAAACAGTACGGTAAATTGTTTTGATTTCTTCTGTTAAATTTAAAACGATAGGGGTGTGGGGAGAAATTTAAAATAAACAGTAGTATAGTAAAAAATTCATTTTTTAATTGGAAAATAAAATGGATATTTTTGATTACATATAATGGTAAGGTAGCTACTAAGATATGCAAATGGAAAATTATTTTGTCCTTGACAGGTGTCGGGGAATTCACAAAATTCTACATTTTTTAGGGCCCCTTCCGGGATATTTCCATATCTACTAAACCCCTAGAACACGCCCCTTAAGACCAAAAATGCATTTTTCCCCCCAAGGTTCCGTGAGACAGACATTTAGCGTAAAATTTACTCATGCCAAGGTTATAAAAAACGGCGATACTTTAACAATACGAAGATTCTTGTCCTCTTTGGCAGAAAACGAGCACACGTACGCAGCACCGTGCGACACACACACTCACACACGCACTTGCCTCCACTCATTTCATCTCGTAGTCATATCATACCACACCACATACCCTAGAAATTTAATATATATATACTAAAAAAATATTTATATATTATAATATATATATATATTAAAATATATATATAATATATTATTATAATATATATAAATTATATATATTTTATATATAATATAATATATAATATATATATTAGTATATATGCCTTTTTTGTAGCACCCCAAATAAATTGTTTGAGCTAGAAAAACTTTAACGAAGTTAAAGTGACATACAAAGTTTTGATAAAAAAGTAATTTTTTTCTTAAAATTTTAATAATAGATTCAATGAAAAACAATAAAGACTTAACATCGCAGAAGCTTCAAAAAAATGGAAAAAATTTTTGAAATATACGAATATTCAGTACGTATTTTGTTTAACACAACACATTCACAAAGCTGTAAAAACTTCCAAATGAATTTTTCCCGATTTATACAAACATTTTTTCTCGTTGCTGTTTTTTTAGGGAAAGTCTAAATTTTAGTGTTCGAAGTTTTTCGTCTTATCTCACCTATTTAAGCACATGTTCGCATACAATGCTTTTGTGATATTCTTTCTACCGAAGCTTTCCCAACATATATAACACGTCCCAAAATGGAAATTTATTCATGTCGTTGCAGCGACCGTCATTATTTCTTCACATATACCCACTTAGGTGAACTTTTTTAATGCACTGTTTAAAAAAGACAAAGAAACATTTATTGCAGGTGTTTTTATTTGACTTTTATCTCCCCAAAAAAAACAATACAATTTGAAAATCTGAAAATATAAATTCCTACCTGAAAAGTCTAAAAATATTGCGTTCGTTTGTTACCGTAGTGTACACATTGTATAAAGATACAAGATAAAAACGAAAAGGTGTTTAAATAGGTCCCAGTAAAACATTTGAGGATGTATAAAAGTGTGGGGGATTCTCGTCGTTCGTTTGAGATTCTGGTTCCCCCGGGCCCTTCAACTTTGGGCCCCGGGTGTCACATTTATGGCATCTCATTTTATTCTCTGACACTCTAGCTTCCCGTGGTGCGGGTTTCCCAGCAGGGCCCTCCCCCCATGAGTAAGATGCGGCTAACTCATTCCCACCGGGGTTTTTTGGGGGGGGCCCCCTTCTCAAAAAATTGTGTGTGCTCAAAATTTGAAGTAATGTACCACGTGGGTTCGGCTCGCCCCCAGTGAATGAACACCTGCCTTCAGGCAAATTTTTCTATGATCTGCCATGCGCAATGGTAACCCTGACTCTGTAAAAATAATTGGACCCTATTGATTTTTCAGAGGTGCCAGGGCTCAAGCCTGTGGCGTTGGTACCATCTGGCCCAGGGGGAGGGTCTCGTTGTCTCTCTTGAAAAATGAGAGGAAGGTCGGTGTGGGATTCACCTCTTTTCGGCTCGGTTTTATGATCAGGGATTTGGGGGGATCTCCTGCCACAGTCATCAGCAAGCTCATTCCCTTTGATAACTATTGGCTAGGGACCCAGTTTAGTATTATTCTACCCTAAGCAAGAAACCCCTTTTGGGTATGGGGAGGACATAGTCAGGGGGTAGATGTTTTCTTTGGGTGGCTTTTCTGTAACTCAATGGCGCCCTGGAGCTGTATGTATGACCATTGTCTTTTCCCCCAGGACGCGTGGGTAGGGCTCCCAGATCGCAACGCTTTTTTCCCGTAGCGAGGAGTTTTTGTTACTCTCATGGGTTGTTTGGCATCCCGCTGTAAAGCCGGGGCCTGGAGTGTGGTTTAAAAGGGTCAAATGATCCACTTGAAATAGTTTATATCCAGAGGAGTGAGGCTGTAATGACCCCCTCGCTTCGCATTTTTACTAGCAAAGGGGGATTGATTTTATCCTTTACAAATCATAAAGGAAATCATCAAAGGGTTTGGGGCCCCGGCGGGGCTTCAAAGAAGTGGCGTGCCCCTGGCAAGAGTGTGAGAAGCCGGGACTTGATTGCAAACGCTCGAGTCTTGTTCTAGGAGTCGGTATTTTTTGTCTCATGTTTGTTCCGGGAATTTGGGGATGACCTTGAAAGGATTGAGCTGCTTTAAAATTTAAATTTTGTGGTTCCGGGGGTAGAAGGTTTGCCTAGGGGAGGGTGAGGCCCTTCGTCCACCTTGGGGCCCCCAAAGATCCTGGCAGCTTCTTTTTGAACGGTCCCCAAATTTTTCCTTAATTGGGCATTGCAGCAATGGGAAAGACGAAGTAGTCCAAAGGGGACGTGGCATTACATAGAGCTCTAATACGAGCAATTTTTCCTGGTTGTAGGCGTTGTTATTTTCCCCAGTTTAATGGCATACAGTTCTTGCTTATTCTCATAGAGAAAATCCCGACAGTCTGTTTGCTTCTGATTGAGGGTCGGGTGTGTGCACCCCGGGCGAGCGGCTAATAGCTCACCCGACCTTTGCCCCATTCTGTAAGGGTGTTCGGTGGTCAAAAGGGGCTCCCCACCGTCACTTTTCCTGCCCGTCTCTTGTGGGAGTTTCCATGGCTGCACCTTAGGAGGGTGATTGTCAGGGGGTTTTTCCTTCGGGAAATGATTTTCAAAAGTTCATCGTGGTTGATTTTCCTTTAAACTCGTCATTAAATTTCCAGGCTTTCAGATTTTTTGGACCATGGGGCCCAGTTTTAGGTAAGTCTGTGAGGCTGCTTGATTTTTGGCACAGATAAGTCTGGCTTCAAGCCTTCCCGTTTTTTACTCTGTGGGGGGTTTATTGATTCTAAAACCGGGGCCAAGGTATTCTAAAAAAGGGTTGCCAGCTTTGGGTTTTCTAGTGGCATTTGGCGGGGGTAGCTCCATAAGGTAGTAACAGTGTCAAAAGGTATTGTAAGTCTCATCAACACACCATCTAATTTTTCTCCCCCAGACCACAGTGGCCAAGGTGAAAACTAGGCCCCCCCCTTGACATGCGTTTCCTTGGCTATTGAGAAGAGCGATCTCAGGAAAGTCTTTAAGACAGTGCATGTGATGGCCTCCGATCCTCTGCCGCAGGGAGCCAGGGTGGGGTGGTGTACATTGAAGTCAAACCCTTTAAAAATCCCAGCTTGTGCTGCAATGTAAAAACCTGGCTGATTTTTAAGCTCCTAAAACTGGTTCTGTACACATTGTACAGCTTGAGGGGCCCCCCAGCCAAGTAAATCTAAAACAGCAAGGATAAATTTCCTCTTCACAGTGTGTACATCGGATTGTGTTGACCAGGGTATCAACCCTCTTTCGCCATTATGTTTGGCAGCATGAAGACATGATACCCTGAAAAAAGACAGTCCCCTTTAAGTCTCCGGGAGATGACAATGTCATTTTTTCCTTGATCGCATATTGCGTGGAGGAGGGCGTTCTTTGTTTTGAAGCCCCGTGTTCCACTATATATGCTTGGATTGGGTCAGTTGTTACATGGGGTGTTACTTTAGAGCGTTTTTAAAATTTGGGGTTTTCAGATCATTTGGTTTTGGGGGTCGATGATTGATTTTTTTAAATTATCTCCCCGCGTAACAGCTAAGGGGTTTTGGGGGTAGACAGAAATATTAAAATTTTAAAACTTTAAAAATCTAAAATAAATATTTTACAGCAAACAATGAATGTATTAAAAATCAAAGCATAAATATTATGTCTAAATGTAAAAAATTTTTTCAAAAACTTTAGAAAATTAAATTTTTTTAAAAAATTTTAGTCTCCCTAAGGAAACTAAAAGCCCTTCTAGTCACAATCTCCCCCAATACTTTTTCAGTGTAAAGGGGGGAAAAAAGAAAATAGCCTTGAATTTTCCTTAAAATGTGCGACCTTTAATGGTTTTTTGGGATCCTCACAAAGTGCGCTTTTTTAGCCATCAGGTCCATGGGTTGGTTTGTGTGCCCAATTCTTATCTCGTTAATACACTATTTTTCGGTTGGGATCGATGCTGGCCCCCAAACTCCCAAGGTCATCTCTTATCTTGGCTTTTGTTTGGAGGTTGCTCCATTGTTCCTTCCATTTATCACAAAGACAACTCCTGATGCGGGGTTTCAGTTGGTGTGGGGGAGAAAAAAATTAGCATAAAAGGGGCTGAGCGGCAGCTCCCTTTGGGGCCTTCTGATCAGCTTGCTTTTCCCCACTGAACCAACATGTGCGGCCCCAAAACATTTTTATGTTTTGAATCAGTGAAACCAGTTTTAAACCCCCCTCACACTGGATTGATGACAAGCTTTTGATTGCTTGCAAGGACTAAGAGTACAATATATCAAAATAGAAGGGCTTGTAAGATCTCTAGTATCTTAACTGCTGCAAGGAGGAGTAATCTGAGTGAAGATTGGGCTGCAAGCGAAAGCTGCCAGATGCAGTCTTTTTCTGCTCACGCTGCAAAGCCAACCCTTTTCAGTTTTAAATCATCTAATATTTTGCATTGATCCTTGGTATTAAAAATGTGAGAAGAAATCTCTCATAACTTCTTTTCGGATCTCTCCCCTTTGATTACCCAAAGGGGGAAATTGGGGAATTTCAACGCCAGAATTTGGTGAGACTTAAATTAAGACTTCCACAGTTTCCTATTCTCTCCCATCGATAGCTATCCTTAAGGGGGTTGAAAACCAATCTGGATGGGGAGATTCTGTAATCCTTTGTAGTCTGGTAGAAAATGGGTTCTTGTAGCCCCGTGTAATGAAAGAGGTGGTTCCCACTTCAGCATACAGGGACCCCACGGTGAAGCCCGGAAAGCCCAGTACAGATTAAAGAGCTTCTTTAAAGAGCCAAACATCCAAGACGGGGGGAGTTGCAGATGAAAAAGCCTCAAATATAATCAAGCTTACTAAAATAAGGCATGGTAAACCCGTAAAGCTTTGTGCGGTCTGCCCCCAAATAGAGTGAAAGACCACAAAATACTAAGCGCTTTTGTACCCTTTCCTTTTAACTGTTTGATGTGAGGCACCTATGTAAAACCTTAGTCAAAACTTAGACCCAAGTTCTTCACCTCTTGGGAAAATTGCAGTGGGTTTGCTCCTAACAGAGGAAGGGTTGGAAATTTCCTCGTTTTTGGGAAAAGATACCATGGTCTTTCTTGGGGGAAAAATTTGAACCCCGATAAAGTTGCCACTGACAAACCCGATTTTTTGCAGCCGATGTGTCCTGCTTCCCCCTGAGTGTTAGTGAAAATCATCCCAAAACAGATCACATGAGAAGAATTGGGAAAAACCTTTACGATTCATTTATAGAATGGCAAAAAGGGTCACACTTTTAAGAATCCCCCTTTGGGGCCCTTCCGCTGATCTTCCCGGTTAGAAAAACGTTTCCCCTCCGAAAATCTAAATTCTGTTAGCAAGGAAACTTTATATGAAGGTAGGTAAGCCTTTTTTAAAAACCCAAAGTCATACAACTTCTGGTAGCCATGTTCCAAGTAGACTGTAAACCTTTAAGGTCCCAAAGTAGATGCAACTATGACGTCACTGTGCGAAGGAATACGATGCAGTTTCCATCCTTCCCAAATACTTCTGTGGTCGATCTCAATCTTCTAAGCCCCAAAGAATGAGGTCAGCATATTTTCCCTTTCTAGCAGCCCCGTAACCTGAAGTTTTTACCACTCATAGAGTCGAGCAGCTGGTGAGAAAATTGGTCGTAAATTTTCCCGGTGGGAACATCCTTTCCAGGTTTAGGGGGGCAGGAATGATTATAGCCTCTTTCCACGTGGGTGGCACTTACTCTCCCCAAATCCTATTGAATATCCAACAGGAAATTTGGAGCTCTCCGGTAAGTGAGAATTTTTTTGGATAATTCGCACTTCCCGGAAAAGTTTACAGCAGATGCAAAACAGAGGGGCATCTCGCAAAATGGCAAGTTTTAGGAAGTTCTGCTGCAGTCCACGAAGAAAAAAAGGGGGGCGTTCTTGTTAAACCCCAAGAGGGAGAATCGGGCAGTGTAAGATGCTTCAGGGAGATCTCTGCCAGGATTTAACTAGTCATTGCAAAAATTTTTTTTTTTCTGTGAGATTTTGCTATTATCTTTAAAGAGGTGTGAAGTTTTGCTCTTTCCAGTGATCTTATGCACCCTTTACCCTCCCCCTGCTAAAGGGGGTCCCAGGTTAATTGAGAAGAATACTGTCCATTGAGTCCCTCTAGCCTCCTTTAGCATCCCTGGCCTTGGGGTTTGGGGCTTTTGTAAGGATCGTTTTAACTGCCTTAAGCAGCTTTTGTCCCACTTGTTTGGGATTTATCAGACCACCAAAAAAATGGAGGTCGACGGTAATGGCTGCTACATTTTGGAATGGGTGCTTTTGCTGCAAGGTGGATTGTGATGGGGAAATGATAACGCATCTTGAACCCTGGAAAACATTCGCGATCTTTTGGGAAAAATACAGTTATCTAAAAAAATCCGCCCGCTGTTTTTGTTTCCATCTCTGACTCCATTGGGTGGAATACCATCACCTCCTTTAAAAATTTAGAAAGTGGTCGCTTTCCCTGTAAGTCTTCCCTGACCCGCCAAGTGAAATTCAACTGGAAATCAGGGAGCCTATTGATGGGAGTGTCAGTTTAGTAAAAAAGATCTACTCTGAAGAAAAGACCTAAGGGCCCTTTCCCCGAGGGTTGCCAAATGTCCCCCAAGTGATACCCCTCACTGAAAAATTCCCAAGAGTAGAAATGGAGTGGCAACTACCCCGTACATTTCCAAATCATCTATCAAAAATGTAAGGGGCGTGTAAAGCCTATTTCCCCCCTTTACCTGCAGTGAGTCGTGGTGGGTGGCCGAAGGGAATTTTGACTACAAAATTCTACTCCTCCATGGGGCCATATCAAAAGGGCCCCTCAGGGAAAAAGGATGATTTCCCTGGGCATAATCTCTTGTAGGGATACACAAAATGGGTTAAAGTAGCTATTAGAGTTGCGTTTCTTCCCATTTTGGAATTCCCCCGACAGTTCAATTTGGGTTAGGGGATCCCGTTCTTCAGATTTCTTCTTCATAAGGGTTTGGCAGCACCCGTGGTCAAGGTTGCCTCACACCCTTTTGGCTGTCCCTTTCCCGGATCCTGGAAAAACTCTTGAGGGGTTTTTTTACCCATGGAAACCCTTTTTTTAAGGGTCCTTTTGACAGGCTAGGGTTTTTTTGCCTTTTGGCAAAGGGCTACCTGAGCCCTTTGTTCAGGGGATTTTGCCTAGCAGCCGAGGCCCCTGGGATGTGGTGGCAGCTGGAGGGTTTTACCATTTAGGCCATTTCTGGTGGAAAAATCACCAGAGCGTGTAATCAAATTGGGGGCTGAGGTTTTAAAGGGAAAGGGGGAATGGTGGTGTAAGAAGCACCGGAGGGCAAGGAGGAAGGAGGAAAGGGTTTGAACCGAAGCTAGAAGCTAGACTAAAAAAGCTTTTCCCTGCCATATTTGACCCGTGCTTTACTTGACCCCGGGCCTTGAACAAGCCCCAGTCTAACTAGAATGGGACCAAAAAGGTGTGTTACTAGGACAGGGCGCAGGTGCACATCGCTAACCTCCAGGACTCCTGTCTCCTGTAATACGGTCCCATGCACGGAAACCCGTGGGAGAGCTCTCCCTGGTCCAAGAGGAAATGAATCGGGGGGTGGGGCCCACCCCCTTCAAGGTCGGGGGCCCCAGGAACCCATTTTGTCTCACCCTCACGGGTGACCCAAACCAGTAGGGGTAGCCCTCTGGTCCCAGATCATTGGGCCCTCAAGCCTCCCCACCGCGGAAAGGGGGCTTCCTAGGGGGGGTTTTTCCTGCAAAAATTTCCAGGGTACTTAGTTTTTGGGCATGTTAATCATGCCCGGTCTCTGGCAACCGGTTTTGACAAAGGGATTTTTCGCGCTTTGAAAAGCTCTTACCTTTTGGTAGGAATTGTCGAACCTTTTCATATTTGGGGGGAACCCTTTAAAATTGGGGAAAAAAACCCCAGATGGGGTCCAGACTCGCCCACAGTCTGTCCTACCCTGGGTCTTTCGGGCGTCCTTTCGACTTAATTTTGGGCTGCGGCAGGGTAGCAGAGCGTTTTGGCTTGTTTCCCATCTCGGCGGGAGGACGTCTGAGGGTTACTCAGATGTCTCCCTTTTTTGCCTTTTGGCCTCCCGGGCCAGCATGAAGTCCATTGCGGGAAAGTCTCGGGAACAGACAGTTTTTGGCTGATCTCTGTCCTTTTTAGCAGCAGGTCTCACAGACGCCTGTACTTTGCATTTTTCTTCCCACTAAAACCATGTTTTGGCATCAGGTGACTGCCGTAGTCGGGCCTTGCACGGTTCATCAATTTTGTACTCTTTTTTGTGGGGGGTTTAAAACTTGCCATAAAATAAGCATTTTTTTTCATCCTCTCACCCCCCCACCCACACCAAAAAAGGGGGGGAAGGTATGCTAGAACTAATGTTAACAGGCACAAGGGTGGTGAACAACACCAATGGCCTTTTGGACACCTTTTTAGGGACCAGTATGAGGGCCAACAGCGACACTGACTGCTTGCCCCTAGCCTCTGAATAAATCTGCCCGGGCCCAAAGATCAGCCACCCGTTTTGCGGGAAAATAAGGGACCAAAGAGGCGTTTTGCTAGCGCAGGGTGTACTCATGCACGGTACACTCACCTAAAGGACTTCCGTCCCCACAGCGCACGGGATCCCACACACGGAAACCGGGGTAGATGTGAACCCCGGGGGAAAAAACCAGAAGGGATCCCCTTTCCCACCTAAAAGATAGGCACATGTTTGGAAACCCTTTATACCCCCCCTCTCCGGGAAAACACCCCCCCAAACCCATCACCTCACGGGGGAGTCTAGTCCTCCCCCTCTAAGAGGGGGTTCCAGTGGCGGGCCCCCACGGTGTTAGAGGTTTCTAGTTACAAAAAAGGTGGTATAGGTTTTTTTTATTTGTTTTGCGAGAAAAAAATACAAATCTTACGATTATGCTTACCATCATGCAAAATCATCTAAAAAATAAAATTTTTTGCAAATAGGTATCAAATTTTAAAAAAATCCTTTCTACCGGGGCGATGTACTTTCTTAAAACAGCAAATCATGGAATTTAAATAAACTATCAAAATTCCTGCTACAAAAGGTGCTGTATTACCTTTGTGTTGACCAACAAGCACAAAAAAAGGGTAAAATTAAATTTGATTGAACTGCAAAAATTAAATTTATTTAAAATTTTTTTTAAAATGTATCAATAACCTAATACAAATATGGGTGCTTTTACGCGGGCTAAATCATCTATGGTAAATACGTGTGGACTAAAAAAAGAAAACTACTAAAATCACACCATTATTGGAACCTGTCAAAATTCTTTTGGGTTTGTATCAAAGTGTATACTTCTCCCTTGGGGACTTTTGATAACCTGGCCGCCAATCATAGCGCGATATTTTTTTTTTATATTTCAAGGTTTTTTTTTTCTTAATTCCCCAATCACATCGTTCGCTTTTGATATTTTTTTTGAAAATATGCATAAATTCTCTGTGTTTTTTAACAAACATAATTACATTTTTTATCTACATGGATAAAAACTGAATAAACATGGCGGTCTTTGGAAAAGCTAGTAAAAATTTCATCGTGCCCGGTCAAGACAGGGTATTGTTTTGGGGGGTTTTGAATGTTTTCAAAACCATTTTTTTACCTATATAAATTTAAAACCTTTAAAGATCGAAAAAATCAAAGAGAAGGTTGTGTGTTTTGATTTGTTCAAAATTAAATCTACAAGCCATGTAACTATCGCGTCGGATGATATGATGCAAACTTATGAAAACTTCGTTTTTCACACAAAAACTTTTATGTAATAAAAAATGATTGTATCTGAGAAATAATTTAAAAGTACCATAGCCTTGCGAAGTAGTCAGGTACTTTTCCATTTTTTTTAAAGCTTCCACAATGGTTTGCTTGTAATAAAGAATTGTACCCGCATATGTACTTTATTTGGTTTTTAAACATTTTTTTTAAAAAAAAAAAAAAAAAAAAAAAAAAAAAAAAAAAAAAAAAAAAAAAATATATTATAAAATATTATATATATATTAAAAATTTTATATATATATATATAATAAAAATAATAATAAAATTAAATAAAAAAAAAAGAGGGTTTTTTTTTCACGTACAAATTGATGATATCCGTTTTGTTGCAACCCTGATAAAACAAAACAATTTTAAATGTGAGGGGTTTTGGGACTACTGGAACACCCTTTTTTGTTCAGTTTGTGTGTCACCATACATTTTGGGTACTTCCGGCCAGGCAATCAGTGTGAGGTATTTTTTAACTATTTCACACAATCATGGATGGGGATTTATATTTCTTAATTACAATCGCATCATTGTTTCTTGATAAAAAAATTATTTAAAGGTGCTAGAATTTTTCGTGCCTTTTAAAGATTCTCAAACAAATTATGACGATGCTGGAACATGGTAAAAAATTTTCCAGCGTATCCGAGTTATAGAAGGATATTGACTTCGGTCTTAAAAACTTTCTGTACATTAAAATTCTTTGTCCAAATTTTCGGACCCCATAAACACTTCGGTGAATAGGGAAAGATGCAAAAAAATACTTCAATTTTCCAATGAAGACTAAGGGTGATCAGAAAAAGAGAAAAAAATTTTTTGATGTTAAAACGATGTTGTCTTTAATGTTTTTTTTTGGGCTTTATGTGTAAAATTTAAAGAAAAAAATATATATATATTTTTTAAAAACTTCGTATGTCAGTACAAAACAAAAATCATCTCCATGAGCAGATCGGAATAACATCAACCATAAAAGCTTTCCAATGCTGACTTCCGCTACCATGTTTATTGCGTTTTTTTTTCCTGCTCCTGTCGTAAAAGGGATTACTTGCATATCTTTTATATTTTTTGTGATAAAGAATTTGGCAAATTCAAAAAAGTAGTTCTTTTCAACTCAGTTGTGACTGTTTCATTTTTCCCTTTTTGAAAACCCTCCCCCTTTGTGCCCCCTTTTTCATACACACACACACGCACAACCCCACACACACACACACCCCACCACCACACACACACACCCCCACACACACACACACACACACACACACACAACACACACCACACACCACACACACACACACACTCACACACACACACACAAAACAACCACAAATAATTAAAAATATATTAATATATATATATTTAAATATAATTATATAATATATATATATATATAGTTGTATGTAATAGTATAATTTTTATAAATAAAAAGAATAGTAACATATACACGCCGTACGCCCCCAAACCCCCCACACACCACACACCCCCACAACACCCCCACACACCAACACACCACCACACACACACCCCCCACACACACACACCACACCACACACACACCTATAATTTTTTATATTATTTAATATATATATTAATATATATATATATATATATATAAAATTTTTGTGTGTGTGTGTGTGTGTGGGGTTTTTGGTTTGGGTTTTTAATTTTTATAAAATAGAATTTTGATACATAACACACAACACACGCACACACACACACAACACACACACACACACACTCACACACACACACACACACACCCCACACCCCAAAACACACACAAACACACAACACTCACACACACACATACACACCCCACACACACACACACACACACACACACACACACACACACACACACACACACACACATACACATGCATACATATTATATATAATATATATATATATATATATATATTATATATATATATATTTTATATATATATATTATTTATATATATGGGGCCGCGGGGCCGAATGGTTAGAGCGTCGGACTCAAGACTGTCAGAAGGCAATCTGAGTTCGAGGGTTCGAGTCCCGACCGCCGCGTTGTTTCCCTTGGGCAAGGAACTTCACCTCGATTGGGCCTGCCTAGCACTGGTGGCCAAGCCAGTCAATTCAGTGCCGGGTAAATAGAGATGGTGACTCGAAAAAAAACCCGGGCGGAAGGCAATGGCAAACACACCGCTCTAAATTGCTAAGAAAAATCATGGAAGCCCATGATCTCAAGGCCGGTGGTTGAATGGTTAGAGCGTCGGACTTAACTGTCAAAGACGGCAATCTGAATTCGAGGGTTCGAGTCACCGACCGCCGCGTTTGTTCCCTTGGGCAAGGAACTTCCCAGCCCAAGTCAAGTGCTGGTCCCAAGCCCGGATAAATAGAGAAAATGATTACCTAAAAAAAAGGTTTCCACCGGCACTCTCCGTGGAAAGGAAAATGGGGACCCTACCACTTTCTCACTCCAAGAGCATCACAAAAATGAAAAACTACAATTAATTATCATGCTGTGACCACGGGGGCTCAGACATGAACCTACCGTTAAAGAAGAATATATATATATATATATAAAATATATATAATATATATATTAATATATATATATATATATTTTTAAATACATATAGGAAAAAAAAAAAAATAATTAAAAAAAAAAAATTACAAACAACACCACACCACCCCACACACACCCCCACACAAAACCCAACACACAACACACACACACACACACACACACACACACACACACAACAAAAATAATTTTTTAAAAAAAAAAATATATTATTATATATTTTTATATATTATTTAATTTATTATATAGTTAATTATATAATTTAAAATAATAAGTACATATTACACGCGCGTACCCCGCACACCACCACACAACACCATACCCCCACACACACAAAAACTATATATATATTAAATATATATATATATATATATATTTATATATATATAATATTTATATTTAGTATATATTATAATTATAAAAAATAGATATAGTAACTATACACGCGCGTAGCCGCAACACACACACACACACACACAAACACAGAAAAGAACACAACACAGCACACAACACAACACCACACACAAAAACCCCACACACACACAACACACACACACACAACACCCCCCAAAAACCACACACACCCCCCACCCCCCCCCAACCCACAAACACACACACACACACACACAAAACCCCACACACCACACACCACCACAAACACACCCACAACCACCCAACACACAAACACACACAAAAAAAAAACACACCACACACACACACACCCACACACACACATACCCATGCATACATATATATATATATATATATATATATATATAATATATATATATAATATTATTATATAATATAAAAATAGATAGATAGATAGATAGATAGATAGATAATTAGTTTAATATACAAGCACGCACACAACACACAAAAACACACCACAGCACCAACACACAACACACACCCCCACACACACACACACCACACACACACACACACACACACAACACAACACACATACAAATTAATATATATTATATAATATATATATATTATATATATATAAAATATATATAAAAATTAGATAGATGATAGATAGATAATAGTAGATGATAGAAGATATAGTAACATATAAAAGCACGCAACACCAACACCACACGCCCCAACCACACACACACACCACACACCACACACACACCCCAAAACTACAAAACCCCACACACACATTAAAACACACAAAAAAATTCAACACACACACAAACACCCCAAAACAACACACACACACACACACACACAAAAACCACACACACAACACACACCACACACACACACACACACACCCCAAAAACACCCACACACACGCACTCACACACACTCACCCAACACACACACAACACTACACACTCAACACATTTTCACATGCAACATTATATATAATATTATTATATATATATAATTATAAATATATATTAAAAATTATTTTTAACATTATAATAGATAGATAGATAGAAGATAGATAGATAGATATAGTAACTTTAACAACCCGCACACACACACACACACACACACGCACACACCACAACACACACACACACACACACACACACACACACCAACCCACACACACACACACACACACACCACACCACACACACACCACCACCACACACAACCACACCCTCCCACGCACCATGCTGCAGTACGCACGCACGCCGCACATCCCCCCCACACACACACACACACACACCCACACACACACACACACACACAACAACACTCACACACACTAAAAATATTGTGTGTGTGTGTGTGTGGGGGTTGTGTGTGTTTGTTTTTTTTCATCGTGCGTGCGTGGGGTGTGTGTGTGTGTGTGCGTGCGTGCTGCGTGTGTGGTGTGTGTGTGCGGGGTGTGTGGTGTTTATATATATATATAAAATTTATATATATATATATTATATATATATAAAATTTATATATGTATATTGTTAGAGAAGCAAGCAAAAAAGGCTGGCTTATTTTTTAATGCCAAAAAAAAACTAAGATCATGAAGTTTAAAAAGATAACCACAATGAAAAAAAAATGATGACATTTTTACAATCAAGGGAAATATTGTGGAAAATTAAAAGAGCACTTATTTGGGAGCGTTTTAACTAATACATTGAGATCCCGGGAATAAAAAAAAGTTTTACCATTGCAAAAGCCCCAATTGCTCTCAATAACTCTGGAAAGACCGAAGCTTACCTTCGGACAAAAACTGAGGTTATTTAATTCATTAGTTTTTTCCCCAAATTTCATAATGGTTCGAGTGTTGGGGGTTGAAATAGATAGACAGAAAAAAATCAAAGTTTTGAATGTGGTGTTACAGACGATTTCTGCGTATTAGTGGGCAGGAGAAGAAAGATGATGGGAATGCTGGAAAAAAAAATGTAAAAACCCATGTTGGACATCTGAACAAAAAGGAAATTAAAAGTTTTTTGGTCGAATGAGAAGTAAAAGTATTGAGAAAAACTTGTGCAGGGGGGGTGAAGGAAACGGGGGGCAAACCCAAAGAAAACGAGCGACAAAACAAAGATATTTCGGGCTGTCGATGGTATAAGGGAAAGAAAAGCGTAAGTCGGTTTAGTGGGCGAAGGATGGTGGGAGGGCCCGGCTGCTCAAAAAGAGAAACCGTTTTGATTGATATGTATAATATAATTTTTTTAACGGTGGTTCATGCGAACCGCCGTGGGACGCATGATATAATTGAGTTTTTTATGTTGTGATCTTTGGAGTAATACGTGGAGGGTCCCCCGTTCCTTTCCACGGAGAGTGCCGGTGGTACCTTTTAGGTAATCATTCTCTCTATTCATCCGGGCTTGGGCCCACACTTGACTTGGGCTGGCTTGGCCACCCAGTGGCTAGGTAGGCAATCAAGGTGGAAGTTCCTTGCCCAAGAGAACACGGGGGCGGTCGGTGACTCGAACCCTCGAATTCAGATTGCGTCGTGACAGTCTTGAGTCCGACGCTCTAACCATTCGGCCACCGGGGCCCTTTGACGATCATGGGCTTTCCATGATTTTTTCTTAGCAATTTAGAGCGGTGGTTTGCCATTGCCTTCCCCCCGGTTTTTTTATCGAGTAAACCATCTCTATTTACCCGGCACTACTTGAGCGGGCTTAGCCACCCAGTGGCTAGGCAGGCAATCGAGGTGAAGTTCCTTGCCCAAGGAAACAACGCGCCGGCCGGTGACTCGAACCCTCGAACTCAGATTGCCGTCGTGACAGTCTGGAGTCCGACGCTCTAACCATTCGGCCACCGCGGCCCTATATATATATATATATATATATATGTATATTATATTATATATATATTATATAAAATAATATTTTATATATATATATAATATATATAATATTATATATATATATATATATATTATATATATAATATATAATTATAATATATACATAGTAATTTTATATATATATATAATATATATATATATATATATATAATAATTTTATATATATATATATATACATCTCCTCATTTACATCTCCAAGGCCGAACCTTCCACAGGTGTAATTCCCCGATCATCCCTTCCCACCCCGGCGCTGAGGTCTCCCATGACCATTCCACATCTCTGCTAGGGACCCCTGTCCAAAGCATCTTGGAGAGAGCCCAAAAAACTTCCACCTCCCCATCACTTGCAATACCGGTTGGTGCGCAGCACTGTACAATACCAATGCCATGAGGTTCCGCCTACATTCTGACCCTTAAAAAGCGACCACCTACCGGGCTGTACCAATTGTGCACCTGCGTCTTTTCGTGAGAATCACAGCAACTCCGCGACCACAATCTCCTTCTTTTTTTACAGAAAAAAGAACTGTCTTGCTTTTTCCCTTTGTTTTGAACCTCCATCACTTTTCCAAACGGTCCACTCATCCTAGCATTTGAATGCTGTATCATCCATTTCGCCACAGACCGCATGCAACCACCCATCTCTCTCACTTTCCTTACGTTCCACGTTCCGATTTTTATTGTGTTTCTTATTGGACATGTTTTCTTTATCTTCTTTGTCTTCCAGATGCATGTTTAACATTGTCAGCCTGGTTGCCCACTGACTAACGCGCCCCTTGATAACCCACGCGACGGGCGATGTGGTATGAATTATAATTTCTGTATTTAATCATTGGTGTAGAGGTTTGTCAGGAGAAAATAAAAGTTGAATGGAATCCACCAGGCTCCTTCTCAACTCGCAGTCTCCAACTAACTAGGAGGAACTATCTCTGCCGCTTTTAAAACAGTTACACTGTAATACGCCAGACATATTATTTGGTGAAACCAGTAATCAGTAGAACTGAAGGTGTTTTCATCAGATATCCACTGCCCTGCTGCCGACAGTTTCACCGCAACCCTGGTAAGGGAGCTAATAGGGTGCTATCCTTGTTCAAGGGAACCCCAGGGTGCAGTTTATTGTCTTACCCAGGACAATGTGTGTATATATATATATAATATAATATATATATTAGATTATATATATATATATATATATATATATATATATATATATATATATATATATATATGTATATGATGTGTGTGTGTGTGTGTGTAAAATTTTTACATTAATATGATATATAGATAGTATGTATATATATATATATATATCATATATATTATATTTTAAAATATATTATATTATATATATATTATTTATTATTATGTTATATATATTATTATATATATATATTATATATATATCTATTATATATATATTATATAATTATATATATTAGTATACATTGTGTGTGTGTGTGTGTGTTGTTGTATGTGTTTGTGGTGTGTGTGTTGTGCGTGCGTGTGTGTGGTGTATGTGTTTGGTGTGTGTGTGTGTGTGTGTGTGTGTGTGTGCGTGCGTGCGGGGCGTGCGTGCGTGGGGTGCGTGCGTGCGTGCGTGCGTGCGGGGTTTTGTGTGTGTGTGTGTGTGTTATGTGTGGTGGGGGTTTTGTGTGTGTGTGTGTGTGTGTGAAATGTAAAAAGAGAGAGGGGCTCCACGTTCCCTTGAAAGGAATTCAAACTTCTACTGTATTTGTCTACAACAGTAACGCTATACATCTTTTATGGTATTTCCTAACTTTGCTGATTTTCGCTGTTTCTCATGTTTGCATTTTTTGAATGACTTTGTACAAAAAAATAGAAGTATCCAATATCAATATTAATGAAGGAAAGCACTGAATGTGACCTATAATAATAGAATAATGAGTATCATATTGGATAAAACTTCACGTAGTACTGTTTTATTTTAATAATAAAATGCTGTTGATGAATAACTTACATATCGTAACATAGCTACATGACTACCCACGTATGCATATATTCAACGTGAATGCGCACAATTCATGCATGCATTCAATCTACTTCCCTTCCCCTTCCGTTTGGTTTTCAATATGTGCATCCTTCGGTCAGATTAATTTCCCCTTCTCATTTACCTTTGACATCCAACTGACCTTTTCAAAACATTTTGATATAAACATCTTTCGAATCTTGCCAGGTTATTATTTTGATTATTCATGATTCTTACAAGGTGCATAAATACTGCATACATAAAAGTTCTACTCCAAATCCATTGCACAATAAAAAATTAAAAAATAAAATAAAAAAAACGATGTAATATAAAAGGAAAGTTTTCGAAAGGTTGCCGTTAGCCTCCACGAAGAGGAAAACTAAAACGTCCTCCACGACTCGGTCACAGCCTTCCAGTGGATGTCACGAAGCAGTAACTTTATTTAGGGTTATTATTCTTTCATTGGTCAATGCTGAATAAAAAAATATATATATATGAAATTTTATAAGGTTTCCATGCATTTCACGTCTACGGTCAAATAATGCTGTGTAATTTTCATTTTTCGGGCCATTCATACCATATTTCCGTTTGCTTTAGTTTCCTTAGCGAACCAATGGAGGTCTTGAGGTAAGCCGATTCTTGGAGCAATAAAACAAATAACGGAAACCTGAGGATGAAAAGAATGGGATCATGGGTAATTTTTGACGTTTTGGAAAACGGAGAATTATAATATAGAGGACATTTTTTTCATTGTCTTTTTTACCGGCTTAATGCAGGATTTATACGAAATACTGTTTTTTGAGATAGTATTTCTCTTCTGTTAAACCAAGTTCATGTACTGATATATATTTGAAACTCAAAATATATACTTTCTGTTTGTATTTGTAGAAAAGTATTAATGTATGCAAATTGACCTGAAAACGATAATGGCACGTTTGTCAGTAAATTCCCATCACAAAGCGTTGGAAGATAATTAGTCTTTTAACTCCATACGACTCTAGGAATGTATTATATTTCATTGCATACTGAATATTTCAGAAGTAAGTGCATTCAAACAAATATTGTTATAATCTTGATTCTTTGGTTTCTGTTTTGGTTGTTATCTGGAATAGAGTTTAATTTGACTTTTTAAAAGATTATAGATTAATTATCGATGGATTTTGTCCATTCCTCCCCTGCGGGTCTCGCCCACTGAACCGAATCGATGTGCGCCCATCTAATCATAGATTCCACCATTGAGAACTAATGGTAAGTTGTGCATGTATTTAACAGGAATGAAAAGTGAAACTCCAAGATTATTCCATCTCTTACTGAGATATGAGATAGCAAGAGTGAAAACGTGTTAATCTGTCTTTTACAGTCAACTGGCAATAACAAAGTCATCAAATTATTTGCTACTGTAACACATCAAATCTTTACTTCATCCCCTAATGATATGCATTCAGCATCTTCCTGGTCTTTGCTGCAATATAAATATAAATAAAATTAATAATAAAAATTTTGAGTATGTACAGGACATTTCAGCGTACACTTGAAAGGAAGTGACAGAAAATGTGATTTTTTCACATATGCCTTTGTATCAGCTTCTCTCCGAATTTATCGTGGGTAAGGGATAAACGGCTAAATACATCTAACCAAACCTCTGAACGACAAGAGCAGAAGAATGGGAATCACTACCTAAGCACTTGCATCACGAGGCCGATGAGTTAGATACCATAATCCCCCCCTCTCTCTCTCTCTCTCTCTCTTTCCTCTCTCTCTCTCTCTCTTCTCTCTCTCTCTCTCTCTCTCTCGTCTCTCTCTCTCTCTCTCTCTCTTTCTCAGACACATTAGCAATATAAAGTCAGTTCGCACAGCTTGCCTGTCCCACTTTTCAGCGGGGACATCGATATCTGTTCCGCCTGCATGACCTAAATTTGTAATCGCTGAACTTGGCCTGATAACGCGAACAGCTTCAGATGGACTGCAACTCACCTGCAAAGACTCTGAATATGTGATATCGCGCTGAGCCTTCTCTGGTGAGTGCCTCGGAGATAAAAAAATATACGCCCTTTCATTATTATTTTCCTACGTTTCAAGAACACGAGTTTTTATTCTGAGAATTATTAATTTCGCTTTTAATAATTCCTATTAGCATATGCAGCTCTGTCTCCACGATATAATTTTCATCCAAGAAGGCAAATTCAATGGATTAGAACCTCTTGCGGGGTGCCTGCATACCTGGACTCTGTGATATACATAACAGATGATCACTAAAAATCTTTTACTTGTAGTACTTTTACTTGTAGGTTAAATAAGCTGTGATAATTTTCATTAGTGACTGGGAAAAGAGTGGTACCCCACAGGAGATACTACCTACAGCGCCTGTTACATTTAGGACTATTGTAAGCCCATTCTTTAATGACTTCTAAAATTCTATAGGTGCTGAGTATGTACTGGGGCGCGAGTCATCACCCTTGTATTAATGAAAGCCCCCATGTTACCCTAGAACTTGATGGGAGAGTGTTTTTGCGAGACTGATCGAGCGCTGCTTACAGAGATTAAATCTCGCTACACAAGTTGAATGCCACTTCTCGCATCCTTTCTATTACTGTCCTAATGAAGGTGAGCAGTGGACCACAGGCCTAGTGACCACATGAGGAGGTATTGCCCCATATGCCTCACAATGGGTGGAGTATGATGAGTCTAGCGGGCCGCTAGACCTCAATCTCGAACGCAAGCCCGGACACTAATTTTTGTCTTTTATAACTGGAATGAAATAAAACTGAAAAAAATATTATAATGTTTCCAAATAAAGCTGGAAGGCTACAAAGATGTTTAAGCGTCCAGGGAATTCTTATGGTCGAAGAGTTAAAACTAATGTTCACTAGTTCCTTTCTTTTACATAATTTAGTTTTAAATATCCATGAAGACGATACTAGTGTATCCGCAGCAGGCATAACACGATCTGAGGGCGTTGCCTTACTCTTCAGCAATACAGTTCGTTTGACTATCCTCAGTAGTCAGACCCTTCTTAGTATACTCTCGGGAAAGTTAAAACTGGCAACTCACTCCTGCCTCTGTATACTTCGATCTGTCTATTTGTCGCGGTTAACTCAGTTATATGTATTTCATCATCTGATAGAATTAAGTTATTCGAACTCTACGGCTCCTTCTCCAATTTTCACCATGTCTCAAAATCACTATTTTTTTCATTGGTGGTAGCACTGTGGTCCGATTAGTTCAAGGAAAATTAGCCGAAATAATTGAGGGAATCATAAACAGAGCAACCAAATGCTGATGTGTGTGTGTTGTGTGTGTTGTGTGTGTGTGTGTGTGTGTGTGTGTGTGTGTGTGTGTGTGTGTGTGTGTGTTGTGTGAGCACGTGTGTGTGTGTGTGTGTGAGCACGTGTGCGTGTGTGAGCACGTGTGTATGTGTGTATGAGTGAGTTCGTGTTTCATAGCTCTTCTCTTTATTAAACTTAAACTAAAAGAAACAGAAGGTAAAATCGGAAAAAAATAAAAGGATGAGTTCTGGTGTTTTACTGGGAGAGTTACAGCGTACATATACATGAACCAATATAATATCTTTACCTTCTTATATCGAGTCACGGATCCCTGTTTGTATCCATTGTCGTAGGAAGTCCGTTACAAAGTCAGAATAAACAAAAACACAAAAACACAAAAGGCGACAGCATACCGTCCTGGCGAACCCCAGCCTGCCCTCTTCTCAGTTAATCCCGATGTCCTGCTCAGGTGTTTCCATCTGCAGCCTGGTTCTTGCGCCTTATGCAGTGCTCATGGTTTTTTGTCATTGTTTTTTTATTAATCTGTATCTACAATTGCTCGTGCGTGTCATTCGATTGCAAATCTGATCACGACAGATTCACTTGGGAGAAACAGAAGTACACCTATGATGAAGGGAGCAAATTTAACTAAAACAATACAAAAATATAGCATGAAAGTTTCGAAATACTCGAAATACAAATCATATTTAGATGTAAATAATTCAGCCGTGGCAAATCCTTTTCTCTTTCTTGAGATAATACACACTATGAAGATAGCCAATGTATTAGATAGCTAAGAAACCAAACTTCCACTCACAGCCCGGCATCTGTGTTACTACTAATAAAAAAAAGTTGAAATGGCTGGATATTTGAACTGCTATTGTGTAAATTAATTGAAATTGTGGTAGGATATGACGAAAATAATGATATGCATGACTAGACTACTAAAATAAACTGTAGCTCCTATGTCTTAAAACGAAAAACGACCAGATCACGTCTAGTAAATTGGTCACTTCTCAGACAATGCATGAAGTAGAGATATTGAAATCAAGTAATATTACGAATAAAAACAGTTAAAAAAAGCAACGCGAAGAAATTTACACCAGCAATCAAAACTTCAGTGATTCGTTATTGTTATGAGAGTCAATTTAGAAATAATTTATCTTTTGTCTAGAAGGAGCAGAATGGTTTAAGGAATATATTTCAGTACATTGCAGGATTACCCTGTTCCTGATTGACGGCAGTGAAACTTTGGGATGATTATTTAAAATAAAAGTGGAGAAAAGATATGATGGAAGGAATAACAAAGGGAATGAACAGGAAAGGTAAGGTAAGGACCGAGAAAGGGCATGTAACGGAAGGAGACAAGAAAGGAAGAAAAAGAACGAAAGAGGGATCAGGGAAAAAATAGAAGAGGGGACATTGCGAGAGAAGATTTTGACACGGGGTATCATTGAAGCCAGGGGTTCGACGGAGGGTTGCGCGAACAGGCCATGTAATTAAAGCGTTGAGGAAATACTTATGATATTGAACTTATGCCCCCTTCTCTCTCTCAAACCCTCTGCATGTCTATTTTACAAACAACGTCTATCTATCCATTTCTCTTCACTAGCGTTCCGCATGTTTCCATTATATTTGAGCATTCAGCTTGTTTTTCGTATTTTGTGGTATTAAGTTTCATTCTTATCCATCTTGTTTTACCTTTTATTCATATCTTGTTTATAAAATAATTAGTATTGTATTTGTTTATATATTAATATTTTACTTCGTTTTTTATTCCTCCTTAGCCTCTTCACAGCCCCCTCCCCCATGGACCACCTCCTACTGAACAGAAGAGGCGAGCGGCCCGTGCATGTTTGCCGGAAATGATGGAAGACCGGAAACGCATCGCCGCATTTGCAAGGGAAAGAGACAGCTCTTCAGGGGAAGCAACGAGGCCGAAGAACAGACACGCGGAATTCATTTCATTCCGCGGAGAAAAGAGTGGCTGCCTTGAACCGAAGTGGGAATCGATTGCAGCATGGAAAACAGATCCATTGCCTTTTATTGATTGTTATTCTTACTGATCATCACGGAACCAATCGACTTGAACCTGGAGATCATTCAAGTCTGAGTATGGCGATTGCTAGAGAATTTTGCAGTGTGCATCTACACTACATAAATATATGTAACATTAAAAGAACTTTCATTAAGCTTTTATGAGGTCCCAATGACCTAGACCAGAGGATTACCCATACTGGAGGGGTCACCAGTGAGGGGTAAGACAAAATGGCTTTACAGGTGTATCAAGACCTATGAGAGGGGATGGTGCACATACCCCTGGTTCATTCCATCTTGAACGAGGGAGAACTCCCACATGTTTGCCTGGAGGTTGAGCCATGCTGCATTCTGCGACCTGCAGATAGCAACACACCTCTTTGGTCCTCTATTCTGGTTATATGGGTGGCTTGATCAAGGCCCAGCCGAATCAATCGGCTGGTCAAATATAGCTAGGGTCAAGCAGGCACTGCCCAGTCAGCATCATATAGCCCTGCAACTGCCACCAGCACTGGGTGATTGAGTATGTTTCCTCATTACCCCTGTGGATGTTGAGTGAATTTGAGCCCAAACCCATAGCTATTGCTTGTTGGACTCCATGGTGGTGGTGGGGGGGGGGGGTGAGGAAAGGAATTCTAATTTCTATGATTTCTACAAATGAACAAAGAAATGGCTCTCTCCCTGATGAACTACACAATCCCCTGGTCAGTCCCTCTGGAACATCACATATTATCACTCTGGAACTGTTCCAGTTTTCAAAGGACAAAAATGGAAATCAACATGCTTCCCAAGCTCCAAGACCAGGTAAGAAAGAGAAAATTCCGGGGAGCTCCCAAAACTTCCTGTTGGACCTATTAGAGAGGGCACAGTGCTATCCACATGGAAAGAAGCTATAATCATTCCTATCCCTAACCTGGCAAGGATGCTTCCATATCCGGAAATTACAGACCAATCTCTCTAACCAGCTGCATCTGCAAGCTGATGGAGACAAGGTAAACTTCATGTTGATTGTTACTAAAAAAAAGGAAAACGTTCTAACCCCATATCATATGGGTTTAGAAAATTGAGATCGACCACAGATGCACTTGTGAAGATGGAGACTGCTAAACAGATTCCTTCGCACAGTGACGTCATAATACCAGTCTTCTTTGACTTTGAAAAGGCTTACAATACTACCTGGAAACATGGCATACTCATGAAGCTGCATGACATTAGATTAAATGGAGCATTACATATCTTCATACAAAGGTTCCTTGCTGACAGGAAATTCAGAGTGCAGGTGGGAAGCAGTTTCCCTAATCTGGGAGATCAGCTGGAAGGGGTCCCACAAGGGAGTGTCTCCAGTGTAGACCCTGTTTGCCATTGCTATTAATGACATCGCAAAGGTCATTCTGAGTGCTGTCCCCTGTAGTCTGTATGTGGATGACTTTTACAACTGTATTTCTCCGGAGAAGTTTTCAGGTTGTGCAGTCCTTCCCTCTATTTAGAGCAAACCCACTGCATCTTGTCCAAGAGGTGAAGTACTTGGGTCTAATTTTTGAATCAAGGCCTACATGGCTACCTCACATCAAATAGTTAAAGGTTAAAGATACAAAAGTATTTAGTATTTTGCGATCTTCTTTTCACACCTATCATGGGGTGCAGACTGCACAACGCTTCTGCAGCTTTATCGAGCGCTTATTCATAGCAACTTGACTATGGATGTAAGGCTTATCCATATGCATCTCCCACTGTTCTTCAGATGTTACACTCCATTCACAATGAAAGCTCTCATATCTGTACTGGGGCTTTCAGGTCTTCCCTTATGGAGTCCCTGTATGCTGAGAGTGAGAACCACCTTTTTTCATTACACCAGGACTAATAAACTTTATTTACTACACGAGACTACAAGTATTCCAGGATCTACATCCAGAATGGTTTTCAACCCCCCTTGAGGATAGCTAATCCTGTGGTAGGAAAATAAAGAATCTTGTGGAAGATCTCACTTTAAATCTCACCAAGGTTCTAGTTATTGGAGCTCTCCATTTCCCCCCTTAGCCTAATATAAATCCAGCTCGACTTGGTTGGTCCAACAACCAAGTCGAGCTGGATTTGGTTGGAATAGGGAAGGGGGAGAGATCCGAAGCAGAATATATTTGACAAAGTACACATATCAGTAGTATATATTGCATAAGAAATAAATAAAATAAACCGGAAATTCATGACTAGGCGATTTTCAAGGGAGACTATGATATAATTGAATTTCAGACCACGATGTTACTACTCCGGGGTCACCAATTTGTTGTCTTTTTGTATTCACTAGTTGGTTTGTTGTTATTATAGAGACATGGCTAAACCGTCTGTCTCGGTTTGACGGCGGTATAAGTAAGCCCCTTAAAGCCTAGGATGATGTCTCTTGGCCAAACAGTATTTCTACCGCCGTATTTAGCTTGTTTAAGGCCGTGCTCTGAAATCATCCTGGCTTTAACGGACTTATACCGCCGACAAACCGAGAAGACGGTTTAGCCACGTCTCTATAATAAAACCAAACGAACTAGTAATAAACAACAAGCCAACAAATCTACAACTCTGTTATTCCGTTGCTACAATATAGACCACTTTAGAATTCCCCAATTTTAAAATGTATGAACAATGTATTATTACTGTATGAAGAAATAAGATAACTATTTACCAACCAAAAGTCTTCAGTCCGAGACATTTATTTGAAACAGCTTTTTATATATATTTTTATTTTATTACAACACCATAAATGGGAAAATGAATGAGAGACACACTACTGTGTAAAATAACAGATAGCATGCCATAGAAAAAAGGTTATTAGAAGAGACGAGTTTCATCCTCTTCCTGGACATCATCTTTACGTCTCTATTTTTGGTAAAATTCTAGTGTATATTATACTTTCTCCCTATCGAAAGATTTTGCCATCCCGGTTTTATGATCCATACTCTATGATATTTAAATAGTGGCTCTAGAACATTTTACCACTACATCCTCTTTAGGTGTCTCCCCCCATCTCTCTCCATTATCACCAAACAAATAATTTCCATGCATGAAAAAATTCTTTAAAATGTATAAAATTTAAGATGTGATTCAGTCATATTAAGCTAAGCATTCCCAATAAGCATTTTTATTTTACGTCATAATACATATGAAGAATATATCTAACATATTAAAGGAAAATTATTCACGCCCTGCGTATAAAAGCCAATGCTCATAAATATTGACAGATCCTACTATTACCAATATTTACCGTTTCTACATCGTATATTCATCATTTCTGTTCTGAATTCAGGTCTATCTTGGTCTAGGTTTGGACTCTTTTACCACTGGATAATGTTAGATGGAATTATTACTTCGATTGTACTAAACAATTTCTCTTGCTCCACGATAGAAATGGCACAGCATCTGGTTCATTAACTTCACGTTCTCACATCCTACTACTAATCACCATGCTTACAATAAAGTATATGTTCATTATAAGAAGCATCTCTGTAGACCTATAAATGGAAACTAACTGTTTGAGTAGAACCTCCTTTCCATCCGCTTTTGTTCTTAGTTTCTCATGCAGTTCCATAAGCTACTCAGGTCTCTTTACGTCTTATTATCCTTGCAATAATCCCGTCTGTTTTCCCACTTGCATTACTTTCTTTGGTCTCTTTCTCCGGTTACTTCACTTCCCCTATCTATTAACGAAGGGTTCATATGCAGCATTAATATATTGACATCTCTCGAG
>NW_023644630.1:0-8555 GCF_015228065.2 Penaeus monodon | reverse complement strand
TTTTTTTTTTTTTTTGGGGGGGTGGAAGCACACACAATGAAAAGACCCACCACACAACCCCCACACCACACATATGGTAGACACACACCAACGAAAACACAACACAACACACCGCACACACACAACACCACACCGCCCCAACCCCAAAACACACACACACACACAAAAACCCCACACAACACACACAAAAACACACACAACATACCACCACAACATAAAATAATTTATATATATAAATATTTATATAAAATTTATATATATTATATATATAATATTATAATTATATATATAATATATTCTTTATATAATAATTATATATGTGTGGTGCAATATACAATATATCCCCATTAAATATTATATATAATATTATAATATAATATATATATTTATTATATATTAAAAATATAAAATTTTATTAATTAAATATGGTTGGTGGTGTGGTTGTGGGGGGGGTGTGTGGGTGTGGTGGTGTTGTGTTGGGGGTTGTGGTGGTTGTTTTGGGTGTGGTTGTTGTTTTGGTGGTTGGTGTGTTTTTTTTTTTTGTGTGGGGTTTTTTGTTTTTTTTTTGTTTTTTGTTGTTTTTTGTGGTGTGGTGTGTGGGGTTGGGGGGTGTTGGGTTGGTGTGGTTTTGGGGGGTGTGGGGGGGTTATTTTTTGGGTTGGGGTGGGGGTGGGTGTGGGGTGGGTTTGTGTGGGTTGTTTGGTAGGGGTGCGTTGGTTGTGAAAATGTTTTGTGTTTTTTTTTTTTTTGTGTGAGTGTGTGAAAGCATGGGGTAGGTTTGGGTGTGACATTTTTTATACTTTTCATAAAATACATACATATATATATAATATATATATTTTATAATAATAATATTAATATATTATATATATATATATATTTATATATATAATATTATTTTAATATAAAATGGGGTTGGTTTTTTTGTTTTGGGTGTGTGGTGGTTTTTTTTTATGGTGCCGTCCCTTTGGGTGTTTTGTGAACAAAATATTTTTACAAAATAAACATATTATGTTTTTTTTAATATATATATTATATTATTTTTATAAATATATAAAATAATAAAATTATTATATATAATATATATATTAAATATAATTTTTGGGTGGTGGTGTGTGTGGGGGGGGTGTGTGGGGTTGTGTTGGCGTACTTTGGTGTTGGGGGTTTGGTGGGCGGTGCCTTTAAAAGGGGTCCCCTAAAAAATGTGGCTACAAACCAATGATAAAAAAAGGGTTTCCGGTCATCTTTTTTTTCCCTTGCCCGAATTATGACCACCTTTTTCCAAACCCCCCTATCTCCCCATTCCTCTTATTTTTGGGCCAACCCCCAAAAGCGGGAAGAACCCCGACATAATCCCGGTTTTTTCTTTTTGGAAAGACCTGTAAAGAGGGCCCCTTGTAAGAGGTAGGGGAAAGCTTATTAGGGAAAATAAGCAAAGGGGGGTGAAAGCTTTTTAAAAAATTTGCAATCCCATACATTGAAAAAAACAATATACCCAAATGTCCCCCGAAAAAGTAAATAAACATTTCCCTTTTTGAAATATTTCCTTTTTTTTTTTCGTATCAAATTCCCTTCCTGGTTGTTAAATAAATAATAATAATAATAATAATAAATAAAATATATTATTAATATTATATATATAATTATATTATATATAATATATATATTTTTTAAAAATATTAAATTATATTATATATAATATATATTTTATTTTTATATTAATATATATATTATTTTTAATTATCTTATTTTATATATTATATAATATAATATAATATATATATTTATATATATTATATTATTATTATATATAATATTATATTTGTGTTGGGGGTGTGTGTGGGTGGTGGGGTCTGTGTTGTGGGTGGGTGTTGTGGTGTGGGTGTGTTGGGGTTGGGGTTGGGGGGTGTTGGGGGTTGGGTGTGGAAAAATGTGGGTGGTGTGTGGTGGGGGTGGGGGGTGGGGTGGGTTGGTGTGGGGGTTGGGTGGGGTGGGGTGGTGGTGGTGTGTTTTTTCCACACCCCCATTGAAATACATAAATAATTAAATAAAATATTTATAATATTTTATATATATTATATAAAATAAAAATTTTAAATATAAATTTATTAATTTTTTGGGGTGGGGGTTTCCCCCCCCCTGTTTGGGGGTTAAAAAAAATTATTATATTTTAAATTATTTAAAATATATATTATATATTATTTATATATAATATAATTATAAAAAATAAAAATAATAAATTTTATATATTATATTTTTAAAATTATAATGAAATTATTCATTTTTTTTATATAAAAAATATATATTTTTTATTTATATAATAAATATATATATATAAATATAAAATATTTTAAAAACACCACCAGAACAAACCCAGATATTTATAAATATTTTTATATTAAATATTATTTTATTATAAAAAAAATTAAAAATAATATATATTTAATTTTATATTATTTATGTATACATGTGGGTGAATCACCACCCAAAAAACCCAAAACAAAACCCCAAAAAACCCACACCCCCCCAACACAACACTTTTACACACACACCAAAACACACAAAAACAAAACAAAACCCACACACAACCACACAAAAACCACCCCAAACCCAACCCATATAAAAATTTTAATATAATTTTTAAAATATAATATATTTATATAATAATAATAATAAATAATAAAATTTTATATTAAAAAATTTAATATAAAAATTATTTTTAAAATATATATATTTTATTTTATTAAAATAAAATAAATATTTTAAATATATTATATTATATAAAAAATAATTTAATATCTTATAATATATAATAATATAAAAATTATTTAAAAAATTAAATAATAAAATTATTTTTTATATTATATAATATATATTTTTTATATTTAATTTTAAATTATTTTTTTAAATTTTTATTTTTTTATTTTTTTTTTATTAACCAACAAAGGTTGGAAAAATACGAAACATGAAATTTTTACAAGGGGACCCTGTTTTTTTTTTTTTTTTTTTTGACTTGCAATATTTTTTTTTAAATGTATGTGATTCCCAACCCCTTTTAAAGTCCCCCACCCCCCTTCTTTTTTTTTTCCCAAAAATCCCCTTTCCCCTACCTTTTTTAAAATTTCCCCCCCTTTTACAGGTCTTCTCAAGAAAAAAAAACCCGGGGATATGTCCGGTCCCCTTCCCCCTTCGGTTTTGGCCAACTAAAAAAGGAAAAAAGATACCCCTAGAAAGGTTGGCCCCAAAAATTTTCGGCAAGAAAAAAAATACCGCCCCTTTTTTTTTATAAATTTTTTTTTTTTGTAGCATTTTTTTATTAGCCTTTGTAACACGCACACACACACACACGTACGCAAAAACACAACAACCACCACACCAAACCATATATATATTATATATTTATAAAAAAAATATATAATTTTAATTAAAAAAAATAATTTTAAATAATATAATAAAACTTTTAAAATTTTTTTTTTTTTTATTGAAAATTTTTTTTTTTTCACCAAAAACCCCCCAAGGGAAAACCCAAAACAAAAAACCAAAAAACCACAAAAACACGCAATTTTTATAAAATATTAATATAAATATATAAAATTATATAAAATATAATAATTTATTAAAAATTTTAATATTTAAATTATATATTATATTTTTTTATGTTAAAAATGTTAAACCCATGTAAAAAAAACAAACCCTACACTCCCCCCCCAAAAACCCCCACAAAACCAAAAAACACAAAATACACCCAAAAACCCAATACACCAAAAACCACCACAACACAAAAACCCACACACAAAAAAAAAAACCCACACACACACCAAAAAAACCCAACACCAACAAAACAACACACCACAAAAACAAAAAACAAAAAAAACCAAAAAACAACCCAAAAAAAAAAAAACACCAACCACAAAACATACACCCCCAAAACCCCAAAACACAACAACCCAAACCACCACAACCCCACACACACAACCCAACCACCCCAAACCCACACACAACCCAAACCCCACCACACCATAATAATAAAAATAATATTATATAATAATATAAAAATATATAAATATATATATATATATATATATATTATATATTAATTTTATAATTGTATATATGCAAACAACTTTATATTAATTATATTTAACGAAATATATAATATATAAAAATATATTATTATATATATATATAATTTATAATTTTATATTATTATTATAAAAAAATTTTAATAAAATTTATTTGTGTGTGTGTATGTTGTGTGTGTTTGTGTGTTTTGTGTGTGTTGTTGTGTGTTGTGTGTTGGGGTGTTTGTGTGTGTGTGGGGTTGTGTTGTTGCGTGTGTGTGGGTCACATATGTGTGTTTTGCGTTGGTGTGGGTTAATGTGTTTTGGGCTTTTTCACCCAAACCATCCCAACAAAATAAAAGGATTTGCGGGGGTTATTTTACATTAATACACTTTTACAAAAACACCACCACAACCAACCACACACCACACCCCACACCCAAATATTTTTTAATATATTAATATATATATATTATATTATATATTAAAAATATTATAAACAAATATATATAATATATTTTAACAATATAATTATATATATATAATTATAATAATAATAATATATTATATATATATATTATATAATATGTTATATTTATTGTATATTATATGTGTGGTGTTGTGGTTGGTTGTGTGGTTTGTGTTTGTGGTGTGGGTCTATATATGTATGTATATTTAAAAATATACAACCATAGAATATATGTAACATACATGTATATATAAACATATACATACATAATATATACATATAGGCTCTAGTACTATTCGCGTTTCCATTACATAAAAGATATATAAGAATATCGTAAATAAAGATTTTCATAAGATATATAATAAGAATATCGTAAAAGCAGTATATAATTGCTAAACTTTTTAAAAAAAAAAAGAAAAAAATAAACTTATTTCAAATGCTTTTTTCCGGAAAAAAAAAACCTGTACTTGAATGATATTTGCGAAAATAGAAATATAATTGAATACCAATCTTCATTCTGTATTTTTCCATCATCTATTTTACAAGAGGGCGTTTTTCTGTTTCAGAAAATTCCACATGACCTTTTTTTTTCAAATCGGATAATTGTACCAGACTCAGTTATAATTTAATATAATAAGAAAAGGCGCTAAACTGGATATATTGCTTTAAAAGTATATTTGTTAAATTTTATATTAACTCTTTTTTTTTTAAGCATTTCTTTGATGAAATAATCCATCATCATTAAGATAAATCTTTTAAAGGCAGCCCTTTTTTCCAGCGGTTATAAAAGCTTTGAATGATTTCTTTCTTCTTTCCTTCCCTTCAACCGTTTTGGGGTCAGCCGATATTAGCAAAAAAACTTAATGAAATTGAAAAGATATTTTCAGATTTTAAGTGTTTATATCACTTTACAATAAATAATTCATCTTTGGAAAATATATATATAAAAAAAAAAAACATTGGTGCCTTTTAGTTGTTAGCGTTCATCAGAATGAGCGCGGGGGCACGGGCAGCGTCCTCCTCGGCGGCGAAGGCGATCTGGTCGAGGACGAAACTGAGGGATCGGGTGGGGGAAACTCGGGGGGCCACGGGCAGGAGGTCGGGACTGGGGCTGGAAAAAAGGCCGTTTCTCGTCAGGCCAACGTACTTGGACGGACAAACGGGGAGTGCCGTCGGGAGCGGTGTAAAACTGAGATGGAGAGATAAAGCGTAAGAATCAGAGGACTCGGAAAACAAACTGTGTTGAAGGTGGACTAGAATTCCATAAGTCAAAAGAAAAAACGAAGGATGGAGTCAGAAAAGTACTTACGAGTATTCTCCAGCCATGATTACAGCGGTCCATCACACCGTCGGGGAATCCAGACTGGGAGACGCGGATTGCCATTGCCAGCTTCGAAAGTCGAGGCTGTATGTTTCCGTCATTCCTCTTGGACTCGGTCGTCCCTAAGGATGGTACAAACTCAACCTCTTCGCTTGAGCTGTACTGGGGAGCAGCGAAGGGCCACGGCGGCAAAACACAGGCGAGGATTACCTAAAAATATAATGATTCACATACATAGAAAAAATGTTAGGTTTACAAAACAATTAGACCCAGGAAGTTGAAAGAAAACACACAAAGGAGAGAAACTTTTGCTTTTCATTTCATTCCAAGTTTTACCAAGTCACACGGCACTCACCAAACTTCATGTTGGTTTTAGATGCCGATCGAAACTGATGTCCCGACACAAATGTGGACGGAGCCTTATATGTAGCAGGAGGGATTCTTTTGACCTTAGCGTTACCTTGTAAATTCCGTTTAGCTTTATGGACCATGACCTTTTCGGAGTAGTTTATGGCCCTTTCATCGCACTTATGACATTCTTCATGGTAGTCGTGGTAGAGATAATGAAAAATAACAAATATGTAAAAAATTGATTATAACCCTTGTACGATAATTTGCATTTACTACAAAACAGTAATTGGACGAGGAAAATGTGTCTTATGTAAAAAACCAAGTGATAATCTAATCTTTCGATCTTACAGTTAAACAAGGTTAGTGATGATTATAAACAAACAAAAAAAAAAAGGGTTACTAATAGTGGACAAACAGTGATACTATTATTGAGGGCTTCTTCGGGAATACAAATCCAAACCTTTAAACGTAATGAAAAAAAAATAAAACTGTTCGGCGAGCTGTTAAGGTCTTTTTGGCAAGTTCTGTCAAAAAATGACGTCAATGTTATGACAACCACCCATCGGCTGTAATGCGCCTGTGCAGGACCATAAATGGACAGTAAGGGAGCATAAGTGAAGATTATAAGGAGAGAACATGCATGCATGGGCTATTATACAATTATTATTTATAAGGATATTGCAGAGAAAGGCACGAACATGCTAGATAATTCTGAAAAAAAAATTTTCTAACATTGGTACTTTTCACTCGAAAAAAGCTATTTGAATGGAATTTCGTATGGACTTCCATAATCGCACTTTTTACCTTCCTGTGCTTTTACATCAAACAAAAAAATTACGGCAATGAATGTGAATTATATATTTTCTATAAAAAAAAGTTAAACAAAGCCTTTATTTTTAAAAAAGGCTTTATAGGGACGGAACATCGTATTGAATGATTAGAAAAACGGGGGGGACGTGGTGACAAATGCTCTTAGCATGGAAAGAAACTCGCTTTCCCCCAATCTCTGGAAAGTTAATATTCACTAGGACAAAAAAAACAGCAATATGGAGGACGCGAATATTATATGAATTACGTTTCAGTACAGATATTAATGAAAAATGCAAGTTGGTAGAATGAATGCAATTGATTGCAGTCAATAGAAATGACGTAAAATTTAATTAGATATGGGACTTAAAAAACATTGATTCCTGTTTAAACCTTGAATATAGGAAAAAAAAAAAAAAATAATACAATAAACTATTTTGGCACTTCGTATTGTAGTGGCGCATATATTATTCTATAGCAGTGCAGTTTGTCCATTAAATCTCCCGTTTTCTTTTATGGACAGGTTACTGGTTTTAATAAAGAACATAGTAATCACTTACAGTGTATCTAGGAATAATTCATCCCTAATTGCCGTTCATCAATGCAAAGTCCATAAAAACAACTTCATATCTGAAGTGTAAACAGGACACAAAATCACAAGATGTACTATTGTTTCACTAATCACAAAACACACACAAATTTATTTATATACATACTTACATACAAATTATATATTTATATAATAATATATATAATATATATTATATAATTATATAATAATATAATATATAATTATTATACAAAATTATATTTTCTTTATATACATACATTTCATGCATAACATATATACACAATATGTTGTGTGGTGTGTGTGTGTGTGTGTGGTGTGTGTGGTGTGTGTGTTGTGTGTGTGTGTTGGTGTGTATAATATATATATATTATTATATATAATATATATATATATATTAATATATATATATTATATATAATTTTGTCGATGTGGATTTTTTTGGGAAAGTTGTAATTATTATTACTTTTATATTATTATAGTCATTATATTGTAATTATTGTTATTATTATCATTATTATTATGTATATTGATTTATTGTTATATTATTATTTATTATTATTGTTGTTGTTGTTATCATCATCGTCGTCATCATTATCATTATTCATCATTACTGTTTTTATTATCATTATCATAATTCATTGTCTTTATCATTATCATTATAAAAAAATCATTAGCATTATCATTAAAAATCATAGTCAATATTATTTGTTATAAACTATTACATCTAATATTTTCTATTATAAAATTATATTGCAATTAGTGTAATACCGATATTATCTTCATTATGACGCTCATGAAATCTCTCTTTGTTATCATTATCATTATAAATTAATTCTGGATTGTCAGTATCAAAAAACTGTGATTATATTTTTCACGAACAAAGGGACTGGATGGAGAACAAGGGTGTACCGACAAGAGGAACCGTTCTTGTCAGCCACGTCCTGACAACAAGGAGTGTGTCAAAAGTGAAGGTTG
>NW_023644629.1:0-8557 GCF_015228065.2 Penaeus monodon | reverse complement strand
AAAGAGGTTGTGTGAGGAGAGCATGAAACTTGAGCCCCAGGAATGTTACATATTGCACGCAGACGGTCACTCTCGTCTGGTGACGAAACCTCAACTATCAGGCTACCATCTCGCTGTGGGGTGATACGAGGATCACGTTGACATACTTCAACTATTTTCCGATGAACCTCAAAGATGTCAAGATCCATGATTGATACCCCATCAATGGTCTTCACTACCAGGTACTTACTATATGAAATGCTTTCATATTTACCAGGTAAGATCTCCTTAGTGGATTGAGGAGGACTTTTCCCCTTCTTACCTGGTTTGGGAGCCCGGGAACCATTACGATTCCCATTCTTGCCCTTTGGAAACTGAAAAGGTTCCAGAGTGACAACGTGTGATTTCCAGAGAGAATGGTCGAGGGATTGCGCGGGGTCGTCAGGGAGAGAGCTAGATCTTTGTAAATTTGTAGTACTCATACAAATTTGAATTCTTCATTTCCTCACCCCCCCCCCCCACCCACCATGGAGTCCAACGAGGGGAAGCTATAGTTGGGTTCAAAATCTCCCAACAGCCACAGGGGTAATGAGGAAATATACGCAGCCACTATTACAGTACTGTTGGCAGTCGCAGGACCTATGCGCTACCGACTGAATAGTGCCTGCTTGACCCTAGCCATATTTGACCAGCCGATTGACTTGACCGGGCCTTGATCAAGCCACCCGTCTAACCAGAATAAAGGACCAAAGAGGTGTGTTGCTAGCTGCAGGGCGCAGCGTGCAGCATCGCTCAACCTCCAGGACTCCTGTCTCCTGGTAATACGGGATGCCACGCACGGCAAACACACGTGGGAGAGTTCTCCCTAGCCCAAGATGGAATGAACCAGGGGTGGGTACACCATCCCCTCTCATAGGCCTTGGTGCACCAGGAAGCCATTTTGTCTCATCCCTCACTGGTGACCCCTCCAGTATGGGTAGCCTTCTGGTCTGGCTCACCAGATCACTGGGACCTCAAGCCCCCCCACCGCGGCAAGGCGGCTTCCGTTAGGGGGGGTCACTCTGGGTATGAAACCGGAGGCCAGTGCTAAACCAATAAAGATAATGACAATGATAATGATAATAACAATAACAATATGTTTGTGATAATGATTATGAGGAAGATCCTAAAGATGATGTTACTATTATCAACAACAATAATAAAATAACATATAACGATTATATTAAATTTTGTTATGGTGCATTTTAGGTGCATATTATGTGTGCATGACAATATTTGTGTATGTGTGTGGGTGATCAGCTTCGTGTGTTTAATAATGATAATAATGTAATAATGATAAAGATATTTAATTTTGAAAATAATGATAATAATACAAATATCTATAATGATATCAATGTTCAAAATAACAATAATAATAATAATGATAATAATATTGATAATATCAATTAAAATTTATATTATATATATATATATATATATATATATATATATATATATATATATATTGTCCGTGGTTTCTTTGCTTTGGTTCTTATTTGCAATTAACCACAGGCTCTTTTATGGTATCCTCTGGGATATAGATCATCTTGGGGCATATTAAATACAATATTGCATTTTCATGGTTATATTCCTCAAAAATGTACAATTCACACAAATACAAGATAAAAAAAAAAAACCCTCGTGATTGCAGTAGTTGTCGGTGAAATGTCGGTGGAACGAAGTGAAGGCTTCCAGCCTTAGATTCAGGCACCTGGAGTATATTCGTCCTAAAGGAGCCACTGGTGGAGCGGGCTGCAGCTATCAAAATGTAGCCTAGTTCTAATAATAGGAGGAATGTGTTCAGGTGTGGAGCTCGGAATAGAGTGGCAAACCATAGAATGGCAATCACCGACTATGGTTGACATGAGGCTTTGGTGGACTCGAAGCTGCCGTCCGAACGGGTGGAGGTCAACCAAATGAACCTTACACCTCATACGCACACCAACACACACAACACCCCAACGTACAATAAAAATAGTGAAACCATCACTAAAAGAACCCTTTACAAAGCCCCCAATTCAACTTAAATCGCAAGATTTCAGCGAAAAGTGGGGTTTCATCAACTTAAATTAACATCATTAATAATAACGTAAGGTTGTTACGTAAACAAGAACAAGACTTTATACAGAACATCGGCTTAGTATGTCAGCTCCAACATTTTCTTGCCCTTTTATATATTCTATTGTAAATGAATATGACTGAAGGGCGAGGGACCAGCGCATAAGCCGACCGTTGCTGCTTTTCATGTTTTTAATATACTTTAGTGGCTGTTGATCAGTTTGCAGAATAAATTCGCGTCCATACAAATAACAATAGAATTTTCCGATCGCCCAAACGATCGCCAAACCTTCTCGTTCAATGACAGCGTAACGAGTCTCCCGATCTTTAAGTTTTCTACTTGCGTAGGCGATGGGCATGAGGATACCATCGACACTTTCCAACAAGACGGCCCCGAGGCCAGTATCACTCGCGTCAGTGCGAAGATAGAAAGTCTTACTGTAGTCGGGCAAAGTTAGAATAAGGGCATTCATCAAGAGATCTTTTAATTCGTTAATCCTGTCGACGAGGCTAGGGGTCAGATTCAGTTTATTAGGACTGAATTTCTTTAACAAAGCATTCAGGGTATATGCGAGGTTTGCCAGATTCGGAATGAACTTACGGTAGAACGAGAGGTCCGAGAAAGCTGCGTAACTGCTTCTTCGTCTCCGGTAAAGGCATGTTCTTAATGGCACTAACTTTATCAGGAAGTGTACTTAATCCCTTATCACTAAGATTAAATCCTAGATATTTTATGCTAGGATAAGCAAAATAACATTTATTTGGCCGGCGGTTAACCCGTGTTCGCGTAAACGCTCCAAACTTTCCTCAAATGCAAAAGATGATCAGAAAATGTCTGACTATGTATAACCAAGTTCAAAATAACAATTGACATTGCTTAGCCCAGCAGTTTCTAGCATCAGTCTAATGAAAGTAGCGCACGTCGTACGTAAACCGAATGGTAATTTTCTAAACTGCATAAGGCCATACTTCTGTGTTGCAAACGCGGTGTACGCTTCGCCTTATCACTCAAAGGAATTTGCCAGTAACCCTTACAGAGATAAATTTTCCGTAAAGTATGAATCTCCCACGAAACTACCCAACGCTTCTTCCATGGTCGGCATCGGCTCAGCGTCAAAGAGGCTTATGTCATTGAGAGACCGGAAATCTACACAAAAGCGCCACGATTTTGTCGGCCTTCTTCACCAGTACTACAGGTGAACAATAAGCAGAGGTTGACGGTTCAATTACTCTCAATTCCCTCATCCTTTCCACTTCCTCGTCAAAAGCATTACGTAAATGATATGGAATAGGATAAGGTTTCGTATGAACGGGAACATCTGTAGTCAAATGAATATCATGAACTACTGTAGTGTTTACGCCCGGTTTATCGACAAATACGTCAAGAAAATCGGCGATTAGATGGTTTAGCTCTGAGGTTGTTCATTAGAGAGTTCAGAATTAACATTAAATTCGTATTTAGCAGGCTCATACAATTCGGGTATATCAAATAAGCCATTAGCATTCTTATCTATGGGATCAGAAGCATCTACCACGCAAGCTTGGCACACCTGAGAGTGAGAAATGTCTTTTTCACGTCTTTCATATTTTTTCAGCATGTTCACATGATAAAGCTTTATTTTCCCTTTTATTTTCATTTCATAGTCTACACCATTTTCATGCTTGCGGTACAACAGAATAGGGACCCTTCCACTGAACAGTTTTGTGTTATGCGAAGTTGGCAACAGCACAAGTACTTCATCCCCTTCTTTTAATGTTCGAGCTCTAGCTTTCTGTCGAAGTACGTCTTGTACATTCTGCTATTCACGTCTGCATGAGCGGAAGATAGTTGAGCCGATTGTTCTAATCTAGATCTCAGATCTAATACATATTGATAGGTACTCTTAACCTCCCCATAATATCATCTTAGTCCATAAATTATGCAGAATTTATAAAGGGGCCCCGTACCTTACGGCCGTACAGCAACTCAAACGGACTAAATTTTAGCGTATCGTGGGGAATCTCACGATACGCAAACAAGACGGATGGGATGTAACAATCCCAGTCATGTGGTCGTTCGCTGCAGAGCTTTTTCAACATAGCTTTTAGTACTGCGTGAAACCGTTCAACGGTACCATTACAACACGCGTGATACGGAGTGGTGTATAATGCTTTAATAGTAAGCAGTCGGTTGATCTCTGCCATCAAATCAGACTTAAATTGTGTACCACGATCAGAAAGAATCTCTTTCGGTATTCCTACACGAGCGAAAATGGTTAACAACGCTTCAGCAATAGTTACCGAGTCGATATTTCTCAGAGGAACGCCTCAGGAAATCTGGTGGCCATGTCAATCAAGGTCAACATATACTTGTGGCCTCGGCTCGAGGGAGGGGAGATCTGCCCGACGATATCAATCGCTACTCGGGAAAACGGCTAGCTTATGCCTGGCATCTGAACCATGGGCGCCTTTCTGATCTTGCCCTTAGGGACGGTTTTCTGGCAAGCATGACAAGAGCGACAGTAGCGTTTGATCTCTGCGCCTGCTCCTGGCAAAAGAATTTATGGAATACCTTTTCTGCAGTTTTTCGATGAGAGAAATGACCTGCCAAAGGGGAAAACGTGAGCCATAGACAAAATTTATTGGAATAAATTTACAGGGCACAACCAATTGTTTCTCTCTGATTTTGTGTTCGTGTTTGCTCTTTACGCAAATACGGTAAATCAACCCATTTACTCGTTCGAATTTTACCGAACGACTTTTAACAGTGACAATAGCTTTAATTCTTTCCTTAGAACGAATGTGTTCTAGAGAAGGGCAGGAGGACTGAGCATCCATGAAGTCTTGCTTAGAGACGTTCTCAAATTTGAAGCTGGGAACAATTAGTTTGTCATGACCGACATTTTCCTTCGCTTTGGCGACCCGCATCGCAACAGCATTAATTTCGCTCCTCTGAGAAGTTTCGGCTGCTTTCGTTTTTGGAATGTTCACTCTCGACGCCTGACCCCGGCACCATACCTATGAGGACATCCGTGAACTTTATCGGCGCAACCACGACGTCAAACCACCCATTCAGGAATTTACTCCTAATCAGACAACGTGCGGTGGGGAATTCGCGCCGCTCCCCAGGTAGTCATACAGCGCAACCACCTTTCCTCACTTTACCGAGGCGGGCACGAGCGATTCCTTCACTATAACTGGCGAGCAACCCGAATCAAAAAGTACATTTCTGGCTTGCCATTTAAAGGGCCATCACACGTAATACCGTGATCGTAATTACATTAGCCTTAAATGCAGCATTTACTTTCTGAGAAGTCTTGGTTTTCGCGAATTTGAGTCGGGGCAAGAAGGACGTATGTGACCCACTTTAGAACAGTGGTGACAAATCACATCCTTAAGGGGAAACATTCGTATCTTTCTTATAAGCAGATTCGTCTTTAACAGGTGTTTTATGACCTTTACCAGCTCTATGGGCGCAACGATACCTATCTGCTGCTTGAGCCATTTCCACTGTACTTGCGAACGTTCGTTCTTTGAGAAAGATGCGAAGGTCAAGAGGGCAATTACTCAACAGCTGGTCGCTTATCAGAAAGTCAAACGACGAGTTGAATTCCCTTTCGACACTACTCATGATTAACCAGTGATCTAATTACTGGGTCATTCTTGTAATTAACTGAACGTAAGTCTCAGTTTCACTAACTTTGCTTTCTTTGAACTTTTACGGTACGAATCAGCGTCAACGTTATACGCCTTCAACAACGCGTCTTTAACTGACTGTAATTCTTCAAAACGTCGTCTGGCAAACTTACGTGAACCAAGGTAAATATGGTAATCATTAGAATTCCATCCTTGCAAAGCAGCTAATTTCTCAAATCTACGCAAATAATCATCAATATCATCATTACCATCAGTGAATAGAGGCATTCTTAATTTAGGGTAATGATCACGACTGTCATTGAGTGAAAGGTTCTCGGGTCTCACGCGAGCAAGGGCCAGCTCGTGGGCACGCTGCTTCTCGGCCTCGTTCGCTTATATTCGCGCTGTCTTTCCCTCTCCTGAACTTCTAACTCTTCGCGTTTCAGATCTCGCTCCTTTTGTCTCTCCTCTCCTTCTCTTTGCTTTTCTTCTTTTTCGTTTTGTTCTTTGTATCTAACTTCCTCTTTTAAAACTAAAACATTTATGTCTGCGGCAGAAAGACCTGCTTCCTTAGCACACTTAACTATTTCTACTAGTTCAGCGACATGATTATAAATATAAAAAGATTCAACTAAGTGAATATGAATTTGATAAACAAGAGATGAACGTGTTATCACGCTATCAAAAATTACGAAAATCAACGATTCTAAATTCTAAATCGTAGAACATATACAAAAGACTAAGCACACACTTAGAATTAAGTTCCGTTTCAAACTGACTTGATGCGAGCGAAACAGCTTAAAGAAAACGGTGCATAGACATAAAAAAGGACATCAGCAGCTGAAGAAGGACCTCTCCTCTCCTCTCCTCCCCTCTCTCCCGCGGTGAATCGGTCCTTAATTGGACGATTCAGAGAGAAGGGAGGATCGGTTCCGGCAAGGGTGGCGGACGGGGCGCAGCGGGTCGAGCCGAGCAACGCCAAGAGAGTCACCATGATCCCTCGATCGTGTGGCTTTTGCATGGGCATATTAAAGAGATGCACCGCGCAGGGTCCCATGAAATCTCGGCCTCGGTTTTCCGCGTTACCGGACGGGACGCGCCCCCCATTGTTTGATGCCACGATGCTATTGCTTGCAGTAGCTTCGTGCCCTCCTAGCCTACCCCTTTCCTATACGAATTTTCGGCATTAGGAAACTCTGTGCACACCTTCTGGTGAACTGGACCCATCTTCGGGCGCGTTGCTCGGAGGTGCGCAGCCCTTTTACCTCCCGCAGGGGAGGGTGTGTCTGGGGGGCCTTAAAAGGGCCTGCCTTTACGGTGGTCATAGAGTTGCCATTCTTTTGCTAGGACTGGTCTGGCAGACCATCTGATGACTCCACTTTTTTTCTTTCGAATAGGGCGATAGGCAGGTAGAGCCCCCTTGTAAGGCTTCAGCCAGGTTCTTGTCTAAATAGCAGCTGCTAGACAGAACATCAAGTTCCCGTCCTGTGATAGGAAGTACCTGGATAAAAGTTAGTCTTCTCCCTCACTGTGATGAAATAGTCTGTGGGTTTGGGTATTTCAGAGGGATGAAGGAACTTACTGGAACAGGTACAGGTCCCCTCTACTCTCACTGAGGTGAAACTTTGGGTGTTTCAGAGAGAAGAGGGATTCACGTTAAACCCACCCTGCCAAAAGAAACTGCCTGGAAAAAAGTCAGCTCCTCTCCCTCACTGTGGTGAAAAACAGTCTGTGGAGGGCTGTTTTCAGAGGGACGAAGGAGCTTACTGGAACAGGTACAGGACCCCCCCTTCTCTCACTGAGGTGAAACCCTCCTTTGGGTGTTTCAGAGAGAAGAGGGGTTCAAACCTTAAAAACCCGTCCTGCCATAGGAACCTCCCGGAAAAATGTTAATTTCTCTCCCCCACTGTGGGGAAACAGTCTTTTGGCCCGGGTGTTTTCAGAGGGATGAAGGAACTGACAGGAACAGGTGCAGACCCCCTCTTTTCCAATGAGGTGAAACAACCTTTGGGCGTTTCAGAGAAAAGAGGGATCACTTTGAAAAAGGGTACAGGTCCTCTCTGAGGAGTGGAGAGGAACTGCTGGAAAAAGTGAAAGAGCTCCCTCCTCACGAGGGAGGAGCAGAAGGGTTTTCCCTCAATGATGTCCTGTAGGTGGAAGGACATCCCCCCCTGGGATACTCCAGAGGTTGACACCCACCCACGTGTTTGCCGTGGGGTGGCACCCTTGTGAGCTGGGAGACGGGGGTCCCGGAGGTTGAGCGATGCCGTGCACGAGTACGCCTGCGGGTAGCAACACGCCTCTTTTGGTTTCCCCTATTCTGGCAAGACGGCGGCCTGATCCAGGCCGGTCAGGTCAATCGGCTGGTCTCCCTCGGGAGGCTAGGGTCAAGCAGTCATGCTGCCGTTTGGGACCCACACCGTCCGTGCGTACCAGTGCAAACGGCTAATTGGCTGCGTATATCCATCATTCACCCCTGTTGTGTTAGACATTTGGGTTTTAGCACTCAGGTTCCCCTTGTTGGACTCCGTGGTGGGTGGCGGCGTTGGGGAGTGGGTGAAGCACTGCCAAGTATATGGAAAATCAAAACAAAAACCCCCCAGACAGACCTTACTGTTGACGACCGTGCAAGGCCCAGACCACGGTAGCCACCCTGAAGCCTTATGTGCCTCCGGGTGGCAAAAAGAAACCCGAGCACAGGATGACACTGTCATGCCTGCTGCCAAGAGGTGGACAAGACGGAAAAAATCATGTACAAACATGTCTGTCCCCCAGATGGACCCCTCGTGCTGGCCCCTCCAGGCCAGCACCCAGACCAGGGAAAGGGCCCCTGAGCTCCCTCAGACGACCCCACTGACTGAATAGA
>NW_023644628.1:0-8557 GCF_015228065.2 Penaeus monodon | reverse complement strand
TTTTAAAATTTGTATTATAAATGTTATTTTTATATTGTTATTATTATTAGGTAGAAAATTTGTAAAAATTTATTATAACGTAGTAATTACGTATGTATTTTATGTTATTATATTATTATTGTATTTGTTTTAGTATAGATGTAAAATTACATTTTAAAAACTGCAATATGCAATAATAATGATAATAATTTAAATAATGATAAATAATGCAATAAGATGATGAGATAATGAGATAATGATAATAATGATGATGATAACGATAATAATTATGAAAAATCATGATGATAATCATGATAATAACAGGAATTGTGTCCATATATAATAAAAAAAAAAGGTAAAAGAAAAAAATCCGAAAAGTCGAAAAGCGGCAAAATCTAGCGAAACATACCCTTGGAGACTAGACTCCAAAAGGGACGTTTTTTCCATTCATTTGGTGATTCGGGGCAATTATTAGGGTAATAACGATAAAAATTACCAGAATTCTATAATCATGACAATAATGATGAAAAAAAGTGAGAAGAAAGAAAATTTGCATAACATTTGATGATTATTAATATTATTACTATTATCATATTATTTATCTATTATTATTATTATTATTATTATTATTATTTATTGTTATTATTTTAATTATTAGTATTATTTCCAAAAAAATATATTATAACTATAAAAATAACAATAATATTAATAATAAGTATAATTATAATAATACTAATTGTTATAATATAATAAGTTTAATATTATTATTGTTATTATTATCATTGTTATTATTATTACTGGTAGTATAATTGTAAAAAAAAATTAAATATAACAGTAGAATTACAGTAGTGTATTATATTTTTATTACTATTATGGTAGTTTTTATTAGTATAGATGTAAAATTACATATTATAACTGAAAAATTTGAAATAATAATGATAATAATTTCAAAAATGATGATAATAATTGCAATAATGATGATGATGATAATGATGATAAGGGATAATAATGATGATGATAAGATAAAAATTATGATAATCATGATAATAATGATGATAATAACAGGAATTGTGTCCATATAATAAAAAAAAGGTAAAAGAAAAAAAACCCGGGAAAAGTCGAAAAAGCGGCAAAATCTAGCGAAACATAGCCTTTTGAGACTAGACTCCAAAACGACTTTTTTTCCATTAAATTGGTGATTCTGGCAATTATTAGGGTAATAACGATAATAATTCCAGAATTCTATTAATCATGACAATATTATTATTTTTATTATTAATAATATTATTATTTTTATTATTTTTATTATTATTATTATTATTATTATTATTATTATTATTATTATTATTTCTTTAATTATTAGTATTATTGCCAAAAAATATATTATAACTGTAATAATAATAAAATAATAATAATAAGTATAATTATAATTTGTTATTATTATTGTTATTAAATTATTATTGTAGTTGTTATTAGTATAGATGAAAAAATCATATATTAAAACTGCAATAATTGCAATAATAATGATAATAATTGCAATAATGATGATAATAATTGCAATAATGATGATAATGATGATGATAATGATGATAATGATGATGATAACGATAATAATGATGATAATCATGATAATAATGATGATAATAAGAAGACTTGTGTCCATATATAATAAAAAAAAAAAGGTAAAAGAAAAAAAAATCCCCAAAATTGAAAAAGCGAAAAAATCTAGCGAAATATAGCCTTTCAGAATAGACCCCAAAAATGACGTTTTTTCCATTCATTTGTGGTTCTGGCAATTATTATGGTAAAAATGATTATAATTACCAGAATTCAATTAATCATGACAATAATGATGATAAAAGTGAGAATAAAGAGAATTTGGATAACTTTTGATGATTATTAGCATATTACTATTATCATTGTTATAATCATTATTTTCATTTTTATTATATTATGATTTTTATTATTATTATTATTATTTTTATTATTATATTATTTTTATATTATTATGATTATTATATTATTATTATTATTACTTTAATTATTAGTATTATTGACAAAAAATGTATTATAACTGTAATAATAACAATAATAATAATAATAAATATAATAATAATAATACTAATTGTTATAAATATTGTTATAATATTATTATATTTATTTTTATCATTATTTTATTTTATGGTAGTAATTGTAAAAATAATTATTATACAGTAATAATTACAGTAATAACGATATTAATTGAAATAATGATTAAATAATGATTTTTAAAAACTTTATTATTGTTTTATTATTGGTATTACTATTATTATTGTAGTTGGTATTAGTATAGATGTAAAATTAATATTATAACTGCAATATTGCAATAATAATGATAATATTGAAAAAAAGATGATAATAATTGAAATAATGATGATAATGATGATGATAATGATGATAATGATGATAATGATGATGATAACGAAATAAGATGATAATCATGATAATAATGATGATAATAACAGGAATTGTGTCCTTGTATAAAAAAAAGGGTAAAAGAAAAAAAATCCCACAAGTCGAAAAAGCCGAAAAAATCTAGCGAAATATAACCTTTTGAGGGGTAGACTCCAAAATGACGTTTTTCCCTTAATTGATGATTCTGGCAATTATTAGGGTAAAAATGATAATAATTACAAGAATTCTATTAATCATGACAATAATGATGATAAAAGTGGAATAAAAAGAATTGGATAACCCTTGATGATTTATTTTAAAATATTATTCATTATATTATTCATTATTATTATCATATTATCCCTTTTACATCATTATTACATATTATTATTTATTAAATTTTTATTATTATTATTATATTATTATTATTAATTTTTATTATTTTTACTTTAATTATTAGTATATTGCCAAAAATATGTTATAACTGTAATAAATCAATAATAATTATAATAAGTATAATTATAATAATAATATTTGTTATATTATTGTTTTTAATATTATAATTTTTATTATTATCATTATTATTATTTTTACTGGTAGTATAATTGGTTTAATATATTTGTGATTATAACAGTAATAATTTCAGTAATAACGATATTAATTGAATATAATGATATAATAATAACTATAAAACGTTATTATTATTATTATTATTGTTATTACTATTATTATTGTAGTTGTTATTAGTATAGATGTAAAATTATATATTATAACTGCAATAATTGCAATAATAATGATAAAAATTTCAATAATGATTATAAAAAATTGCAATAATGATGATAATGATGATGATAATGATGATAATGAGATAATGATGATGATAACGATAATAATGTTCATAATCATGATTATAATGATGATAATAACCCGGAATTTGTGTCCATATATAATAAAAAAGTTAAAAATAAAAAAAAATCCCAAAAGTCGAAAAAGCGGCAAAATCAAGGGAAAAATAGCCTTTTGAGAGGAGACTGCAAAATGACGTTTTTTCCATTCATTTGATGATTCTGGCAATTATTAGGGTAATAATGATAATAATTACCAGAATTCTATTAATCATGACAATAATGATGATAAAAGTGAGAATAAAGAGAATTTGGATAACTTTTGATGATTATTAGCATTATTACTATTATCATTGTTATAATCATTATATCATTTTTATTATTATTATTTATTATTATTATTATTATTATTATTATTATTATTTATTATTATTATTATTATTATTATTATTATGATTATTATTAATTTTTTTTATTACTTTAATTATTAGTATTATTGACAAAAAATGTATTAAAAACTGAAATAATAACAATAATAATAATAATAAATATAATAATAATAATACTAATTGTTATAATATTGTTATTAATATTATTATATTTATTATTATCATTATTATTATTTTTACTGGTAGTATAATTGTAAAAATAATTATTATAACTGCAATAATTGAAATTTAATAATATATAATTTTACATCTATACTAATACCAACTACAATAATAATAGTAATACCAATAATAATAACAATAATAAAGTTTTTATAATCATTATTTATATCATTATTTTAATTAATATCGTTATTTCGTAATTATTACTGTTATAATAATTTTTTTTACAATTATACTACCCGTAAAAATAAAAAATATGATAATAATAAATATAATATTATTAATAACAATATTATAACTATTATTATTATTATTATTATATTTATTATTATTATTATTTTTATTATTACAGTTATAATACATTTTTTGTCAATAATACTAATTTAAATTTAAAGTAATAATAATAATAATAATAATAATCATAATAATAATAATAAAATAATAATAATAATAATAATAATAATAATAAAAATCATAATAATAATAAAAATAATAAAAATGATGCAAATAATGATTATAACAATGATAATAGTAATAATGCTAATAATCATCAAAAGTTATCCAAATTCTCTTTATTCTCACTTTTATCATCATTTTTGTCATGATTAATAGAATTCTGGTAATTAAATTTTCATTATTACCTAATAATTGCCAGAATCATCAAATGAATGGAAAAAACGTCATTTTGCAGTCCCCCTTCAAAAAAGGGTATTTTTCCCTTGATTTTGCCCCTTTTTCGACTTTTGGGAAATTTTTTTTTTCATTTACCTTTTTTATTATATATGGACACAATTCCTGTTATTATCATCATTATAATCATGATTATGAACATTATTATCGTTATCATCATCATTATCTTTCATTATCATCTTTATCATCATCATTATCATCATTATTGCAATTATTATCATCATTATTGCAATTTATCATTATTATTGCAATTTTTGGGCAGTTATAATATATAATTTTACATCTATACTAATAACAACACAATAATTAATAGTAATAACAATAATAATAATAATAATAACGTTTTTATAGTTATTATTTTATAAAAATTATTCAATTAATATCGTTATTACTGTAATTATTACTGTTATAATAAATATATTAAAATTATACTACCAGTAAAAATAATAATAATGATAATAATAACAATTATAATATTAATAACAATTTATAACAATTAGTATTATTATAATTATACTTATTATTATTATTATTGATTTATTACAGTTAAAACATATTTTTTGGCAATTAATACTAATAATTAAAGTAATAATAATATAATAATAATAATAATAATAATAATAATAATAATAATAATGAAAATAATAATAGTAATAATGATGATAATGATGTTGATAATGATAATAATAATGATAATAATAATGATAATAGAATAATAATAATCATCAAATGTTATCCAAATTCTCTTATTCTCACTTTTATCATCTATTGTCATGATTAATAGAATTCTTGTAATTATTATCATTTTACCCTAATAATTGCCAGAATCATCAAATGAATGGAAAAAACGTCTTTTTGGAGTCTACTCTCAAAAGGTTATATTTCGCTAGATTTTGCGGCTTTTTCGACTTGGGGGATTTTTTTCTTTTACCCTTTTTTTATTATAAAAGGGACACAATTCCTGTTATTATCATCATTATATCATGATTATCATCATTATTATCGTATCATATTCATTATCATCATTATCATCATATCATCATAAAATTATCATCATTATTTCAATTATTATTATCTTTATTTCAATTATTATCTTTATTATTGCAATTATTGCAGTTATAATATATAATTTACATCTATACTAATACCAACTACAATAATAATAGTAATACCAATAAATAATAACAATAATAAAGTTTTTATAATCATTTTTTATATCATTTTTCAATTAATATCGTTATTACTGTAATTATTACTGTTATAATAATTATTTTTACAATTATACTACCAGTAAAAATAATAATAATAATAATAATCATAATAATAATAATAATAATAATAATAATAATAATAATAATAATAATAATAATAATAATAATAATAATAAAAATGATAATAATGATTATAACAATGATAATAGTAATAATGCTAATAATCATCAAAAGTTATCCAAATTCTCTTTATTCTCCCCTTTTATCATCATTATTGTCATGATTAATTGAATTCTGGTAATTATAATCATTATTACCATAATAATTTGCCAGAACCATCAAATGAAGGGAAAAAAAAACGTCATTTTGGAAAGTCTATTCTGAAAAGCTATATTTCGCTAGATTTTTTCGCTTTTTCAATTTTGGGGATTTTTTTTCTTTTACCTTTTTTTTTTTATTATATATGGACACAATTCTTCTTATTATCATCATTATTATCATGATTATCATCATTATTATCGTTATCATCATCATTATCATCATTATCATCATCATTATCATCATTATTGCAATTATTATCATCATTATTGCAATTATTATCATTATTATTGCAATTATTGCAGTTATTAATAATAATAATAATAATAATAATTATAATTATACTTATTATTATTATTATTTTAGTTATTATTACAGTTATAATATATTTTTTGGCAATAATACTAATAATTAAAGAAAAAATAATAATAATAATAATAATAATAATAATAATAATAATAATAATAAAAATAATAATAATAATAATATTATTAATAATAATAATAATAATATTGTCATGATTAATAGAATTCTGGGAATTATTATCGTTATTACCCTAATAATTGCCAGAATCACCAAATGAATGGAAAAAAAACGTCGTTTTGGAGTCTAGTCTAAAAAGGCTATGTTTCGCTAGATTTTGCCCGCTTTTTAGACTTTTGGGATTTTTTTCTTTTACCTTTTTTTATTATATATGGACACAATTCTTGTTATTATCATCATTATTATCATGATTATCATAATTATTATCGTTATCATCATCATTATTATCATTATCATCATTATCATCATCATCATTATTGCAATTATTATCATCATTATTGAAATTATTATCATTATTATTGCAATTATTGCAGTTATAATATGTAATTTTACATCTATACTAATAACAACTACAATAATAATAGTAATAACAATAATAATAACACTACTGTAATTACTACTGTTATAATAATTATTTTTACAATTATACTACCAGTAATAATAATAACAATAATAATAATAATAATAATAATAATAATAATAATAATAATAATAATAATAATAATAATGATAATAATGATAATAATAATGATAATAGTAATAATATTAATAATCATCAAATGTTATGCAAATTCTCTTTCTTCTCACTTTTATCATCATTATTGTCATGATTAATAGAATTCTGGTAATTATTATCGTTATTACCCTAATAATTGCCAGAATCACCAAATGAATGGAAAAAACGTCGTTTGGAGCTAGTCTACAAGGCTATGTTTCGTTTAGATTTTGCCGCTTTTTCAAACTTTTCGGATTTTTTTTCTTTTACCTTTTTTTTTATTATATATGGACACAATTCCTGTTATTATCATGATTATCATCATGATTATCATAATTATTATCGTTATCATCATCATTATTATCATTATCATCATTATCATCATCATCATTATTGCAATTATTATCATCTTTATTGAAATTATTATCTTTATTATTGAAAATTATTGCAGTTATAATATGTAATTTTACATCTATACTAATAACAACTACAATAATAATAGTAATAACAATAATAATAACAATACGTAATTACTACTGTTTAATAAATTATTTTTAAAAAATTATACTACCAGTAATAATAATAACAATGATAATAATAACATAATAATATTAAAAAACAATATTATAACAATTGTATTATTATAATTATACTTATTATTGATATTTTTTTTTTTATTATTATAGTTATAATAATTTTTTGGCAATAATACTAATAATTAAAGTAATAATAATAATAAATAATAATAATAATAAAAATAATAATAATAATAATAATAAAATAATATAATGATAATAATGATAATAATAATGATAATAGTAATAATATTAATAATCATCAAATGTTATCCAAATTCTCTTAAATCTCATTTTATCATCATTATTGTCATGATTAAATAAATTCTGGTAATTATTATCATTATCACCCAAAAATTGCCGGGAAAACACCAAATGAATGGAAAAAACGTCATTTTGGAGTCTACGCTCAAAAGGCTATATATCGCTAGATTTTGCCGTTTTTTCGACTTTCGGATTTTTTTTCTTTACCTTTTTTTTTATTATATATGGGACAAAATTCCTGTTATTATCATCATTATTATCATGATTATCATCATTTATCGTTATCATCATCTTTACATCATTATCATCATCATTCATCATTATTGCAATTATTATCATCCTTATTGCAATTATTATCATTATTATTGCAATTATTGCAGTTATAATATATAATTTTACATCTATACTAATAACAACTACAATAATAATAGTAAAACAAATAATAATAACAATAATAACGTTTTTATAGTCATTATTTATATCATTTTTTTAATTAATATCGTTATTACTGTAATTAAGTGTTAAAATTTAATTATTTTTAAAATTTATACTACAGTAAAAATAAAATAATGATAATAATAACAATAATAAT
>NW_023644627.1:5000-8558 GCF_015228065.2 Penaeus monodon | reverse complement strand
CACACACACACAAACAAAAAACACACACACACAAACACACAAAGACACACGCACAAAACACATACACCAACACACACACATACACAAACACACACAAACATAAACACACAAAAATAACACACACAAACAATCAAATACACACGGAAATACACACAAAAACAACACAAACACACACACACAAAAAACACAAAAACACGCACATACACAAACACACAAACTCACAAACACACACACTAACGCACACAAACACAAAAACACGGACACACACAAACACACACACTAACACACACATAAATAGACACACAAACATACACACACACAAGATAAATTTTGATAATTCAAGTTGGAACTTTTATGGGAATTTACTTTACCATCTGTAGCCAGGGGCATTTCATCCATTCCACCCGAATCCTCTTCCACTAAGCACATATGGACTGACTGGAAAGGATCAAGAGCATTATTTACAACATCAGTTACTTCATCTAATGCATGTGTTCTACTTCTACAGATCGAAGTATGACCGATATCTGGATAAACTGATGTCGGCATTTTGATCAGCTAATTTATCTTTCACTTCTATAATATACTGATACGTAGAATGCTGGTCCTCATTTACACTTGGGTTTTTCCACAAATCTTTCAGGAATGACAGTGGCCCCCTCATACTAAAGAATACTGGGGTGATGGAGGCATTATTACTGGTACGGATTTTCGTCATTTCAAGTTCATGAGTGAGTCGTACCTTGCATTTTTGTAACTCGCTCTCTTTTACCTCTTTTTTTCCCTGTAGATATTTTGCCGTTTGCTCACATGATGGGACAGAGCATCACCTTAGAGTATCTGTCTGCCTCACCAGTGTCTCAAAATCTGCCATCACTAAAAAAAAAAAAAAAAAAAAAAAAAAAAAAAAAAAAAAAAAAAAAAAAAAAAAAATAATAATAATAATAATAATAATAATTATACTATAAATTAATTTAATACAACACGGAATCACACTTTGAACAAATCTCATCTCCAGGCCCCAAGGACGATCAGGGGAGGCTGGCCTGTGCCTGGCCTGTGCCTGGCCTGTGCCTAGCCTGTGCCTGGACTGTGCCTGGCTTGAGCCTGTCTTGTGCCAGGCTCCCGCGAAATATACGGTGAATATGGTTTGGCAAACCCAGAGACTACCAATCCTACTCACTGCGCCCCTTGTGAATAATTAGGTTCTTATCAATGGGCCTCGTTTCGTTTCGAGCTAATTGGAAACCTAATTCACCCTCGTCTATTTAGTAATCTCCAAAAATATATACACAACATTCCACACACAAATTTATTGTACTTTTTTTCCCACTTTCACAGATTTATAGTTTGCTTCATTTCCAGTTCCACTTTCCCTGCTTTCAGAGATAAATCCCCGAAAATAATTAACTTTTACGTTCATTTACCTGATTCTAAGTAAATATTAAATTCTATATACACAAAAGGTACCCAGACTTCTTCAATCCCAATAACCTAATTAATCAACCCTTACCATGTGTGGATGGTCGAGAGCGACTAAAACGAGACAATGAACCCATACTTAGTGGCCCCACCTTCGCCATGTCACGGATGGCCACGTCAGGAGCCTTCTTCCTTGCCAATGAACAAAACTGAACACCTGAACACCTAAGACCTACTGTCCGAATTACAAATTGCATGCTTGTTTGTCACACAATATCTTGCTAATATCTCCCATTAGCGATATTTTTAATACGAAAATGTCATTCCTTTACAATATATGTGTGTTTCTTAGTATGTTTGTTTCTTTGAGTGTGTGTGTGTTTGTTTGTTTGTTTATGTGTTTATGTGTGTATGTGTTTGTGTGTTCGTGTGTGTGTGTGTGTGCATATATATATATTTTTTATCTGTGTGTGTTTATGCGTTAGTGTTTGTGTGGTGTGTTTGTATGTGGTGTGTGTTTGTATGTGGTGTGTGTTTGTATGTGGTGTGTGTTTGTATGTGGTGTGTGTTTGTATGTGGTGTGTGTTTGTATGTAGTGTGAGTCGTACCTTGGATTTTTGTAACTCGCTCTCTTTTACCTCTTTTTTGCCTGTAGATATTTTGCCGTTTGCTCACATGATGGGATTTTGCCGTTTGCTCCCACGATGGGACAGAGCATCACCTAAGAGTCCTTGGGCCTCTGTCTGCCTCACCAGTGTCTCCAAATCTGCCATCACAAAAAAAAAAATAAAAAAAATAATAATAATAATAATAATTAATTATTATTATTTACTACACTCCAAAAATATATACACAACATTCCACACACAAATTTATTGTACTTCCCTTTTTTTACCCCCACTTTCACAGATTTATAGTTTGCTTCATTTCCAGTTCCACATTCCCTGCTTTCAGGGATAAATCCCCGAAAATAATTAACTTTTACGTTCATTTACCTGATTCTAAGTAAATATTAAATTATATATACACAAAAGACACCCTGATTTCTCCGTCAATCCCAATAACATAAATAATCAACCCTTACCATGTGTGGATGGTCGAGAGCGACTAAAACGAGACAATGAACCCATACTTAGTGGCCCACCTTCGCCATGTCACGGATGGCTACGTCACGAGCCTTCTTCCATGCCAATAAACGAAACTGAACACCTGAACACCTAAGACCTTCTACTGTCCGAATTACAAGTCGCATGCTTGTTTGTCACACAATATCTTGCTAATATCTGCCATTAGCGATCTTTTAAATACGATAATGTCATTCCCTTACAATATGTGTGTGTTTGTCAGTATGTTTGTGTGTGTGTGTTTGTGTGTGTGTGTGTGTTCGCGTGTGTGTATGTGTGTTCGTATTTTTGTGTGTGTTTTCCTGTTTGTTTGTGTGTGTGTGTTTGTATGTGGTGTGTGTTTGTATGTGGTGTGTGTTTGTATGTGGTGTGTGTTTGTATGTGGTGTGTGTTTGTATGTGGTGTGTGTTTGTATGTGCTGTGTGTTTGCATGTGGTGTGTGTTTGTGTGTGTTTGTTTGTGTGTGTGTGTGTTTGTTTGTGCGTGTGTAAATACGTTTCGTCTCCAGCTTCATCAGGAGTAGACGTGGTTCTCTCTCAGAAACATGCCAATATCTGGGGAAACGCAATACTTTAGCTGGTCTAATATCATAAAAGAATGTGAATTCTCATAAGATTTCTCTATGTTACTGGCCTCCACCCATAAAATTGAACATCCTTCCTAAATTATTTACATACTATTTAAAACCATTTCACTAGCTTTGACTTTAGCAGAGTGGAAGTCAACCCTGTAACCATCTGGAGTTTTAACAAAACGGTCCGAGTGTGTGTGTTCGTGTGTGTGTGTGAGTGTGTGTTCGTGTGAGTGTGTGTGTGAGTGTGTGTGTGTGTTCGTGTGTGAGTGTATGTGTGTGTTCGCGTGTGTGTGTATGTGTGCGCATGTTTTTTCTGTGTGTGTGTTTATGCGTTTGTGTTTGGGTGTGTGTATGTTTGTGTGTCTGTGTTTATGTGTTTTCGTGTGTGTGTGTGTGTGTTCGCGTGTGTGTATATGTGTGTGCGCATTTTTTTCTGTT
>NW_023644626.1:0-8560 GCF_015228065.2 Penaeus monodon | reverse complement strand
GTAATCAACACCAATCTGGAACCCTTTGGGTCGGGGGTGTCACATTTTCGGGTGAACCTGGATATATAAATTTATTTTCTTTATATTCTGAAACTCTCCTCAGCTAAAAAAAGGGGCCCAAAGGGGAAAACCCGGAAAGTTTAAAAAAATCGCTTTAACTATCCTACCCCTAAATAAATAGTCAGCAGCTTTTAGTTGGTAGGACCAGCAAAGGGGGCCCCGGGAACAGAAACAGATAAGGCCCATTACCGGAAAAAAACAATAAGGCCGTCATCCAAAAAAAACAGAAAAGGCCACGTCACCCGGAGGAAAAAGAGGTAAGGCCTCATCACCCGGGAGAAAAAGAGGAAAGGGCCCATGTCTCCGAGCAGAAAGAAAAAAGGCCACGTCATCCAGAACAAAACAGATAAGGGCCACTCATCCGAGCAAAAAAGGAAAGGCCAACGTCACCGGAGCAGAAAAGTAAGGGCCCACATCATTGGGAGCAAAAGGGTTTGGGAAATTTCATCGGAGCGAAAGAGGTAAGGCCACTCACCCGGGAGCAGAAAGGGAAAAGGCCCACATCATCCCGGAGCAGAAAGAGGTTTTAAGCCACATCACCCGGAGCAAAAAAGGGGGTAAGGCCCATCATGGGAGCAAAAGAGGTAAGGCCACTCACCGGAGAAAAGAGGTAAGGCCACATCATCCAGAGTGGAAACAAGGTAAACAACATCTTCGGCAAAGCAAGAACTGGATGGCACACTGATGCAGGGTGGTCATTTTGGCTGTGAACTTCCCTCACCTCAGAATACAGCTCTCTCTTCTGGTATGCTAGCTCCTCCAAAAGAGCTTGAATGGGTTTGGGGGTTTTACATGGATGCTGAGCCTTTGTTCCCTCAAATTCCTTTTGAGAATTCTCCCTCTGCCTGCCAAATGGTTCCATCATCCCTTTCATACGAAGCCTCAATACAGACCGAATCATAAAGATACTACCAGGAGGAAAACCATTTTTAAATACTGCATCCAGGAGGGGTTTCTTACAAACAAAACCAAAAAACCAAATTTTCACTTCCATTCTATCCACCTCCCTTCTCTCACGCATCTCTCCTAAAATAAAAAGGTACTCCCTTTGGGGAGTTTAAACCCAGGATCGGATTATACGGAACACCTGTGGGACTTGGAACATAAGAGCATGAGAAAAAAGTTTGAAATAAAATAAAAAAGAAATAAAATGGAAAAAAAAAAAGTTTTGAAAACTTTTGTTTGGGTCCTCCTACTGTAAGGAAGATCAGCTCAGGGGGAAGGTGTTGGCCCTGATTTATCCCGGAGTTTGTAGAGTCATGTTGTAGGGTCCTAATGGCCTCCACAAGGGAAGGCCGGCCATCTGGAATGGGTGCTCCCCCGGGTTTAAAATGCCGGGCTGAAGGTGGAATATTGTCAGGGAAAAAAAGCCCTTTGACCTCTAATCTTGGGCTTGTGAAAAAAATCCCATTCGCCCCTTCATGCCGTGAGTGGATGAACCGTATTCTATGGAGCTTGGTGAGCAAGATTGCCCCTTCAGCTCCTTTCATAACATATATATATATATATATATATATAATATTATATATATATATAATTATATATATATATATATATATATTTATATAAAATATTTTATGTGTGTGTGTGGTGTGTTGGGTGTGTGTGTGTGTGTGTGTTCTATATTTTATATATTTGCATATATTTATATATTATATACATATTATATATATAATTTATTATATATTATATTATTATTAATATATATATATAATATTATATTTGTATTTATTTATATTTATTATTTTATATATATATTTTTTATTATATATTATAAAATTATTTATATATATTTCATATATTATATATTAAAACTATTTTTATTTTTTATTATTATATTTTTTTTATATATATATATTAATTTTAAAAAATATATTTTTATTAAAATATATTTAATACATATATATCATTACATTACATTTTAACCTTATCTATATATATATATATATATTAATATATATGAATCTATATATTAAATATAATATTTATAAATATATATAAATGCATATATACACACACACAACACCACACACACACAAAACAACCACACACACAATATATATATATATAATATATATATATATATTATATATATATAATTATATTATATATATATATATTATATATATATATATATCTATATATATTATATATATAACATATTATATATATTATATTAATGTATTATTATATTATAAAATTATATATATATTTTATAAATATATTATATATATATAATATAATTTATAATAAAATATATATATTAGATATATTATATAGTATATATTTACTATTTATTTATATACAAAAAATATATATATATAATATATATATTATATATATATATATAATATTATATATATATATATATATTATATATACAATATACACATATTATTTATATTATATATTATATGTATTTTATATATATTATAAATATATATTAAAATAATATATTTTATATATATATAATATATATATATATATATATTTATATTAAAAATATTAGGGGAATAAATAAAATAGAAAAACACTCTTCCGTTTATAAAATGGAAAAAAAAACCCAAAATAAAAATAATTTCATAAAGGGTTTTTTTATTGTGGTTTTTTTCTTCCATGTATAAGTCCCTCTAAAAAATTAATATAGATACATAGTATATATATATATATATATTATTATATAATATATAATATATATATATATATATATATTTTAAAAAGGGAGAGAGAGAAAAGAGGGGGGAAAAGAGAGAGAGGGGAGAGAGAGGAGAGAGAAGAAGAAGTTTAAATCCTACAATTTATATAATTTATATATAAATTTATATATAAATATATAATATAATATAATTTTTATAATTTTGATAAATCCCACACCCACACACCACAAAACCAAAAAAAAAACACAAAAACACAAAATCCGTCCTAGGTCAAAGAGGAAAGGGAGAGGGGGATATAAAAGAGGGAGGAAGGAAACGGGGGAAAACGGGCAGGTGGGACAGAAAAGAACAAGGGAGGTACATCAGGTCGGAGGTGGGGCGACCGCATCACCCCACAGCGAATGGTAGCCTGATAGTTAGGGTTTCGTCACCAGACAGAATGACCCTCTGCTGCGATGGGACATTCCCGGGGTCAAGTTTCATGTTTCTCAAAAACCTCATCGTGTAAGGGAAATTTTTTTTTTTCCCCCAGACCTGTAGGGTTTCTGAGGAAAACTGTTAGAGGGAAACCCGGGGAATTTTTTAATGTATGGAGTAAAACGTTTAAAAAGAAGTTTATGGTTAGGAAAAAGTCGACACCACTCTCCTTCTAACTTTTAACACGTTAGTCCCTTTAATCGATTAAGTTAGCATGGGGCCCACCTCAAGGAAAAACCTATGTGCCCAACCCTATGCGGTGCTTCCACTGCCGGGTTTTTGGGGGATGAGCCAAATCTTGCCGTTTTTTTAAAAAAAATGGGCAACCAAGAGTATGTGTTAAGTGTGGTACAACGGGTCCAGGAGATGACAACTGTCCAGTCCAATATGCTTTACCACGGGCAAAAAAGTTCATGAAGTTTTGCTTCAAAGAAAGTAAAAAGATAAAAATTTTAAAGGGGAAGTATTTGGTAATAGACAAGGAGAAGTTAGTTTTCCAAGGCAAAGGACTCCCCGTGTGCTTTTGCACGCCGTAGGTCCTTTGCTTCGGTTCTACCCACCCTCCATCCCACAACCCTTGCCCCCAAATGCTTCATCAACACCACCCCTCCCACTTCTTCAACCCCAGTCCCAAATTGTGACATTTTCCCTCTTTGAGTTGTTCCACAGAAACGGAGTAGAATGAGGGTCTTTGAGGAACTCCTCCTCCCAAAGTAAGGTCTTTGAGCCATTTTTAAGGTTTCAGGGGCCTCAATGGGGACAGCTCCAGCTGCCACCCATCCACGGGGGCCTCTGCTGCTATGCAAATGCCCCTAAAGTACAGCTCAGGCCGCCTTTGCCCAAAGCAAAAGGAATCCTAAAACCTGGCAAAAACTCCACTGCCACAACTGCTAGACAGAATGCCCCTGAAGAAAAAGGTCGGGCCCGTTCTTTGCTCGGCAAAAAAACCCTGAACCACCCAAAGGGGAAACCTGTGGAAAACTATTCCACGGTAAATAACCTTTAAAAAAAGTACCCCCCGGATCATGTAAAGGGGACGCCTAAAGGTGGGGGGCAACCTTGACCACAGGGCTGCCTACACCTTCCGAAAAAAATATAAAGCGGGATATCTAACAAAGAACTGTCAGGGCATTCATGCAAAAGGGAAAACTGCAACATCGAAGCTTCATTAATCCTTTTGGTTGTCACAAGAGATTATACGGGGAAAACGTTCCATTTCCTAGAGGTTCCCAATTTCAACCCATTGGGGGCCTTTGACAATGGACCCATGGGGGAGTAGCTTAATTGGTATGTCAAGATACCCCTTTCCCGGCCATCCAACTGCGAAACACTGCAGGTGAAGGGGCTGGAAATAGGCTTCCCGACCTTCACGTTTCCCCATTTCTCTTTTGGGAGTTTTCAAGGGGTCGGCATACATCGGGGGAGAACTTGTGCAACCCTCGAGAAGGGGCCTTGGAGTCCTTGTTTTTTAAGGTAGATGCGTTTTACTGAACAAGACCTCCCACACATTTCCAAATTCAAATGGGACTTTTTTTCAATATGACCTATAAAAATGCTAATGATTCCAGTTAAAATTTCCCTTTTGTAGGTCATGGAGATTTACTGGAGCGACCATTTTCCAAAAATTTTTGGAGGAGGTAAATGGATTCCAGCAAGGGAGTGAAGAGATGGCGACTTGACATGCGACGGGATCTTTTTTAGATCAACTGCATTTTGCAAGGATTGTGAATGATTTCCAGTGTGTTCATATCTTTTTTCACTTACTCCCAAAATTTCCCTTTTGCAGCAGAAGCATCCTTTCCCAAAAAAGTAGCGGACTTTAAACCTCGACCTCCATTACCATGGTGGTCTGATAAATCCACAAGCTGTCAGAGCAAGAAAACTGAAATTAAGGCAGTTGAAACGACCCCCCAGCATTTTAACCTTGATCAAAAAAAAAAAACCCCTAGCCAAGGCCAGGCTGTGCTAAAGGGGCTGACGACGTCGTGGGACAGTATGTTCCTCAATTAACTCTGGACCCCCTTAGCGGTAGGGGAAAAGGTAGGGAAAAAAGATGCTGGAGAGAGCACACCTGCAAAACCCGCTTTAAAAGATAGAGGGCATAATCTCACGCAAAAAATTGCTAATGGTAGAAAAAACCATGGCAGGATCTCCTCGGGAGCATCTTTTTTGCTCGATTCTCCACTCTTCGGGTGAACAGGAAAACACCCAGTGTCGTTTTTCGTGGACTGCAGCAGAATTTCCCAATTAATTTGCCATTTTTGCCAAGGAGAGGGACTCTGTTTTGCAGCTCTGCCATAAGACTGGCCCGGAATTGCGATATTCCATACCAAATGTTTACCCATTTACCAAGAGCCCCCAAAGTTCTGTTAGACCTATTCAATAGGATCTATGGGAGGGTACAGTCCCATCCACAGGGAGAGAAGCTATTATCTTTTCCTGTTCCAAAACCTGGCAAAATCTTCCACACCAGGAAATTACAACAATTTCCTCACCGCTGCATCTGAAAGCTGAAGGAGAAAATGTGAACTTCGGGTTGACATGGCTCTAAAAAAAGAAAACCGTTCCCCCCTACAATGGGCTTTGAAAGTTGAGATCGCCCACAGATGCATTTGGGGGGGGAGGGAAACGCTATACGAATTCCTTCGTACAGCGCGTCACATGTAGCAGTTTTTCTTTCCCTGGAAAGGCCTACATCCCTTTTGGGAAGCATGGCATACCCCTGAGCTGTACGCTTTGGTTTAAGGGGGCCTTACCTACCTTTCATACAAATTTTCTTGTGCAAAGTTTAGAGTTCGGGTAGAAACAGTTTCTTAACCTGGAAAGATCGCGGGGAAGGGGTCCCACACTTTTGCCATTGCTTAAAAGAATCGAAAGGTTTTTCCAAGTGCAGTCTCATGTATCTGTATGTGGAGGACTTTTTTCCCGCTGCCAGGAGGAAACTTCAGGATGTGAAGGACACACAGACTGCAATAAAAACAGGTTGACAGTGGGGTCATATCATTTAAATTTTCTCCAGCAAACCGGTAACATTTCACAAACGAGGAAAATTCCATCCTTCCCCTATTTAGGCACAAACCCACTGCAATTTATTTAAAAGGGGGAAGTACTTGGGTCTAATGTTTGACTCAAAACTTCTTGGGGGGCCTCACATCAAAAAAGTCAAAAGTGAAAGGGTACAAAACGCTTAATTTTGCGGGTTCTTTACATTTTGTTCGGGGGCAGGCTGCACAACGCTTCTAAGTTTACCGAGCACTTATTCATGTAAGCTTTATCAGGGGTGGAAGCTTATTCTTTGCAAATCCCCCCTGTTCACCGGAGTTTGGGCTCAGTTCATAATGAAGCTCCCAGAATTGTAAGGGCTTTTTAGGGCCACCCGTGGACCCTGTTGCTGGAGGGAAACACCTCGTTCATTAAACCGGGACTACTAAACCCATTTACTACAAGAGATACAAAGGATTCCCGGGGTCTCCTAAACCAATTGGTTTTCAACCCCCTTTTAGGATCCCATTCCCATGGTAGGGGAATGAGGAACTTGTGGGAAAATCTTAATTTAAGTCTCACTAAGATTCTGGCGTTGGTATTCCCCAATTCCCCCCTTTGGGCAATCAAGGCGAGCTGGATTGGTCGGAATTTGGGGGAAAGGGGGGAGATCTGAAGCAGAAGTAAGAGAGATTTCTTCAGCACATTTTTAAGTACCAAGGATCAAAAAAATATATACAAAGGGTTCAAAAACTGAAAATGGGGTGGGGTTTGCAGCAGTGGCAGAAGGGAAGACTGCATCTGGCAGTCTTTCTCTAAAGCCCCGATCTTCACGCACATTTTTCATGCCATCCCTTTCGCATTTTAAATGACTGAGATCTTCGAAACCTTCTGTTGTAAAATATTGTGACTCCTAGTGCCTTGCAAAACAAACAAGATTTAAACTCATCACATCCGTAGGGGGGAGGTTCAAAAAGGCTTGCATTGTTTAACACTAAAAAAACAATCTATGTTGGGGGCCCGCACAGTTTGGATCAGTGGGAAGAGCGAGCTGATCAGAAGGCCCAAGCAGCTGCCATCAGCCTTTGATGCTGTTTTCCTCTCCCACAACCCCACCCGAAACCCGCATAAAGGGAAATTTTTTCGTGAAATGGAGGGAACAAAGAGGCTACCCCTAGAAACAAAGCGAGAGATTAAGGGTGTCTTGGCCTGGGGGGACCAGATCCCCCAACCGAAAAATAGAAGTTTATTAAAAACTAAGAATCAGGCATACGAGATTGACTCATGGCCCCGGGGGCTAAAAGTCAAGCACTTTGTGGGGATCCAAGCCATTAACGTTCGCACATTTTTGGGAAAAATGTGACTTCTCAGACCAAAAAACAATGTATTGTCTCCCCAATACACTAAAAATGTATTGGGGGGGGGTTGTGACTAAAGGTCTTATTTGTTTCCTTGGGGGGCTATATTTTCAAAAAAATTTAATTATGCATATATTTTTCTTTATACCTTAGGGCATAATATTTATGCTTTTTACACTTAGAGCAAAAATTTTTGCTTTTATTTTTAAAATTTTTTTGTTATTTGTCGATATTTTTTGAAGATTTTTAAAGTTTTAATTTTAAAAATTTTTTTATAACAGGGTTTTGCCGCAATGCCCTTTTGCTGTTGAGCGGCAGACAATTTAAGATAATCAATCAATCTCCCTCCAGGATTGGGGTCAAGATCGGGGGCGCGAAGGAAAAGGAGGTGGCAACCCTTCTTAACATGGAGAGGGGGCATGGAAGTGTATGTAAACCACTGTGCAAGGCTTTTTATTGGGAAGGAGAATGGTCAGCGAGCGATGGACTAGGTGTCCAAAAAAGGGGGGTTGTTGTCAAACCCCCCATTCCCCTTTGAAACAATGGGAAAGGGGAGAGAGGTTCAGTTGCATCAGGAAAACTGGGGAAAGGGCAGGGGCTGAGGGCCCGAGGCAAAAACGTCGTCGACATCCTCAACCAAACCCACGGGCGAAGGAGATGGAAAAAAGAAACTCAGGCTCAAAGATTCCATGAACGATGGGTGCAAAGGGGACCCCCCGGGGCCAAAGGGGGAGGGGAAAAAAAAACCCCCCAAAAATTGGGGGGGGGGGGGGGGGGGGGGGGGGGGGGGGGGGGGGGGGCCAAAAAAACCGCCCGAACGTCCCTTTGGGAGGGAAAAAAAATAAGAAGCCGAACCCTTTTTTCCCCCCCCCAAAAAGGGGGAAAAAGGGAATTAAAGGGGCCCCGGGGGGGCCAAAAAACCCCCCCCAAAAAGGGGGGCCCCCCCCCAAAGGGCCCCAAAACCTTTTTTGGGGGGGGGGGGGGCAAAAATTTTTGGGGGGAAAAAGGGAAAAAGGAAAAACAAAT
>NW_023644625.1:0-8560 GCF_015228065.2 Penaeus monodon | reverse complement strand
CTAAGGCGGGGTAACGTTATTTAAAGAATTGACTAACGGGAATTGAGGATCATGGTTTTCGCCCACCCCCTTTTTTTTCCTAAAGGGGCATACGCGGTAAAAAAAAATTTAAAAGGAGGCCAGTGTGAAAAAGTCCCCGGCGATGAACCCAAATTATCCATGTTACAAAGTCTGCAGACGAGAGAGCACAGGGACGAGGAGGTTCATTTTTGAATTTTTTACAGCAGCAACAACAAACTTTAAAAATAAAATTTTTTTTTAAAATTTTAGGCAAACGTTTTGTGCAAATTGTCGGCCCAGTTTCAGACAATTCATATAGAACTGTGGTTTAATTTGCACAACCTTCCAAAAAGAAACTTCTTTTGAAGATGTGGGGGGCAAAAGAAAGTATAGTTTTTTTGAGCAATAACGACCTAACCCAGCCAATTGAATTTAACAAACCGAGCGTGGGAAGCGTTTTAAATGGTTTGATTAAAATGATTGTATTGCACTATAGGGCAACAACCATGGGAGGCATACCTGAAATTCCAAAAATTTTTTCCATTTTCTTAGAAAAGGACACCGCGGTTAAGGAGAATAGTTTATTCGAAAGCTTCCGATATTATGGTGGTATTTCGACGTCTTTGCAAATTTTGTTGTATGGAGACAAAATTTTTTCTTTAACCTCTAAACTGTTGTGATATTTTCAATAAAAAAAAATTTAATTATTAATGTCTTTTTCTTTTAGGCAAATTTCCCAAATTTTTTTTTGTGCAAATTAAACCCCCACACTTAAAATAACCCCCTTTTGGACTACAAAACTTCTGCATAACTTTCACGCCTTTCACCTAGGTACCCTATTTTCCCAAAAGCGCCACCAGTGCTTTCCCCCTCTTTTGCCCCCAGGAGTTTTCATACCCTCTGATGCTATTCTTAAAATAACCTATGATTTTTAGAAACAGTTTGGTCCCATTATCGGCACATCCAAGGCCATAAATCCAACCAAAAAACGCAAAATCGGCTCACACTACACTGCGATCCCCCTATATTCCTCCTCTCCTCCGCTCCATAAACATTTTTTTCAAGATAACTCCTTGGTCTTCCTACACAGGAAAATAAGGCAAACAAAAAACTGACTAAATATATATATGTGTGTGTGTGTGTGTGTGTGTGTGTGTGTGTGTTTGTGTGTGTGTGTGTGTGTGTGTGTGTGCGCGTGTGTGCGTGTGTGTGTGTGTGTGTGTGCGTGTGACAATCTTGTCATTTCAAATTTCCCTATACAGCGATTATATAATGGCTCAGAACCGAATTGTCGGTTGTGAATGAACTTTCGGCATACTGAAATATCCAAAGCCCTATGGCTAAAATATGAGATATTTCTTCCATCCGTAGTTTTATCTAAATTACAGCCACTTGCAAAACCCACGAATGTAAATATATTCAATAAAGGCAGTTGACAAAGTGGCGAAGATGAAAACTATTTATCCTGAACCAGTAATAAACACTGCTTGACGCACCTTCTATTTGGGTGATGAAGCATTTGAAATGATGATAAAGCCGTGAATTGGCTATGCATTATCTAAACGTGAAATTCTAATCATCGTTTCTTTAGTCTTGGATGTGCTTACCCCCCCAGAGAATGATTAATGAAATTCTGCTCTGCCCTTTGAAATATGACATTCAAGAAAAATTTTATTCCAGAAAGTTTTGTTTCTGCTGTCAGAGGGATGTGGTCAGTCATCACTAAAATGGAAGAAAGAGAGATCAACGAAATTAAATACAAAATGGTTCGTTCACCGATAATATATTGGTTATATGTATATTTGGTCTTTAAAAATTCAAGTCATGCACCATCCTAGGACTACAGGGTTTTGTTATATAATGATATATAAGAATGGATATGAGTCTCTTAAAACGAAAAATTCCAAATCGATGTTTATTGTAATGCTTTTTCGGAATTTGAAATTCATATTTTTGCACATGAAGATTAAACTTTGTTTTGGCTAAAATGATGATGGCATCCAATTTCAAAACGGATATTCACAGCAGATCAAGGAAGTATATTTAAAGTGAAATACATTTGATGCCACACAGCACTTTTGTCAAAAATCACAAATATTTATATACTTATTACCCATAAATACGTTGGAGTTGGTGTGGTGTTGTGTGGGGTGTGTGTGTGTGGTGTGTGTGTGGTGTGTGTGTGTGTGTGTATGTGTTGTGTGTGTGTGTCGGTGTGTGTGTGTGTGTATGTGTGTGTGTGTGTGTGTGTGTGTGTGTGTGTGTGTGTGTGCGCGCGTGTGCATGTGTGTGTGTGTGTGTGTCTGTCTGTCTGTCTGTGTTTGCGCACGTGCGAGTATAACACACGCGCGCGCGCTCACACACACATACAGTTCATGTGATACTGTTAAGCAATTTCTAGAAAACGAGTCTACATCTATGCATCGTTTGTCACGCATAGCGGGAGGAAAACGAAAAAATATTGTTTAAGAGATAAATGCATCCGTGATTTTGTCTTTATCTTTATATTCTATTTGACTTAATGCGTCTGCAAGAAAACTTCCTTTAGAATATGGTTTTGCTTTTATATATTTTCTTTTCGCGTGAAAAACTTGCAACTCCTGGAGATGCATGCTTTTTCCTTTGAGAAAAACGAATGAGTAATATGAAATCAAATGTTACATAGCGCCAAATATCTAACTTCTCTACTACCAAGCTAGGTTTAACAAAGGTTAACATTGCTGTAGCTCTTAGTCTGCAATTAATTTAGAAAAAAAATAGAAGTTCGCTAGACTCTTTACTTATCGCATTTTTCTATTTTTCTTCTCTCTTGCTTTGTTTTTTCAAACTTTTTATTTATTTTTTTTTTCACATATTCTAAACACGGGAGAAAAGGAACGCAGATTGTGCCAGGATCCTTGAGTACCGGGATGTCTTGATATGGTTTCGATTTTATATATTGTTTTATTTTCGCGTGAGAAACTTTCAGATTCAAGACACTTCAAAAGTTGCAATTCCAGGAGATGCACGCTTTTTCCTTTGAGAAAAAAGAATGAGTAATATGACTAGGCAAATATAGAATCAAATGTTACATAGCGCCAAATATCTAACTTTTCTATTACTAAGCTAGGTTTAACAAGGGTTAACATTGCTGTAGCTCTTAGCCTGCAATTAATTTAGAAAAAAAAATAGAAGTTCGCTAGACTCTTTACTTATCGCATTTTTCTATTGTTCTTCCCTCTTGCTTTCTTTTTTCAAACTTTTTTTTGATTATTATTATTTTTTTTTTTTCACATATTCTAAACACCGGAGAAAAGGAACGCAGATTGTGCCAGGATCCTTGAGTACCGGGATGCTCGAACCCTGTCCTGGTGCGAATGAATTTCCTCAGAGATGTCCAGTTCAGTCTCCGCCTCAAAGAACTCGCCTTGCAACCTGGTATGGACTTTTTTCTACACACTACCCGGCCTTGAATTAATGTAAACTTCCTTTTGAAATAAAACTGCGCCGATTCCACGTGTCAAATAGAAGGGCTACCTAACTAAGGCTTTTGCAAAACAAAAAGAGAAATCCGTCGTATGCAATCTCTTAACTCATATGGTTTAGTAGCGTTTTAAAACCAATGAATAAACTCAAGGCTAAGCAGGGATTTCAAATGACAACACAAATAAAAATGCAAAGTAGAACAAAATGTTTAAGAACGCGTAACATAATCTATCCTGCCTTCTTTTTGAAGCTCGAAAAGCAACGGGTCAACAGTTAACAAAAGGTATTGAAAAATTCGTTTATGTCTTTAGCTCTAGGGATTCACTTACATGGTAAATTTTGCTCAAATGTTTCCCCCTTTATATTTTCAGCAAATATTTAGTGAGATAATGAGATGAGATATGCCCACACATCATCTCATTTCATTACAATACTTACTTTACATTATCATTATCGTTATCAAAAAACCATCACATCACATCACACCCCATACCACCCCATCACCCTCACCTCACCATCACCACCCCAAAACCATCATCTCATCATCATCATCATCACATCTCATTATCTTTATCATTACCAAATCATTATAAATATCATTATCATCATCTCATCATCGCCCCCTTTCATCCCCCCACCTTCATCCCCACATCATGACCATTTAAATATTATCACCATTACTATTATTTTATTAGTTACATATCATAAATATCTCATCATTATCATCATATTTTTTTCCGCTTTGTTTTGATGGAGAATTTATAGATGCGGATTAAAAACTGTTTTTTTTAAGTAGCGAATAATGCCCGGACTTCGATTCAACGTAACGACAAAATTTTATCAAAATACTAAAAAAGGGTTTGAATTAAACAGTGCAGTTCGGTCGGTAATTCGTAAATAGTATCCGAAACAGAATTTTTCCTTCACAAGGTTTTAAGTATAAAAAAAAAAGTTAGGCCCAGGGGGAGTTTTTGAAATTACCTTCATAAAAGGGAAATTTCTGAAAATAGTAAAAATAGTAGAAAAGGGAGGGGTTTTTAATTAAAAACCGGAGGAAGAGCTGTTTGGTAGGGGTATCAATTTTATAACGGGAATAGGGGGTGGGTATGGAATGAAAGAACAGGATAACACAATTATGAATATAGCATATTGCAATGCATCCCAAAAAGCAAAAACGATTTATCTTATATACTTAGATATTACCTTGCTAGAAACGCAAAACAGCACTCTTTCCTTTGATGTCATTCATGGGCCTTTCGTAAAGGGCTTTCATTTATATCGTTTGGCCAATAACATATCCGACAAAAGGGCCCCCAGTAACGATGAAAGGCCTTCAAAACACGCCATAAAATCAGTGTGTATCATCCGTTTTAACATGTGAAACCCGGGGACAAGAAAAAAAAGTTTTCCCGTTTTAACTTTATGAAATTTGCCGTTTTTTTTTTACATATAATCCTTAAAAAAAATTTTTAAGGCGTCAGAAAAGTCGAGATTAAAAAAAATAAATGTTTAAAAGGAGGATTTTGGTCGAGGAGAAAACATTTAAGTCATCCTCGATTTTCAGGGTAGAGGTAATGGTGCTTGACCGACGTACCCGAAGTCTGAATTACAACCGTGAAAGAAAATACTAACTTAACGACTACAGGTTTAAGAGGGTGTTATGTCTAACTGTCACTCTATTCCCCTTCACCCCCTCTCACATGGTTCTCTCTCTCTTTTCTTCTCCCTCTCTCCCTCTCTTTCTCTCTCTCTCTCTCTCTGCAGCACCACACCACACAAACCACAACACACAAACCCCCACACACACACACATATAAAATTAATATAAATATAATATTATATAATATATATAAAAATATGATAATTTATATATATTATAAATATAAAATATAAAAATATAAATTTATTAATGCGCATATATAAAAAATTTTAAAATATAATATATAATATATATATAATATAAATATTAATAAAATTTTGTAGCATATAATTATATTTTTAATATTTTATTTATATATAAAATATATATATATATTTATATATATATGTGTGTGTGTGTGTTTTTTGTGTTGTGTTTTTGTTGTGTGTGTTTTGGTTTTTTGGTTGGGGATGGGTGGGGGTGTGGACATTATGGCAAATAGACAGACAGATAGAGATTCCCCTAAAATTATCTTTCTCCCTAAGCATGAATACAGCAACTTGTTTTTTTCTTCTGTGAAGCGGGGGTTTTCGCAGCGTTATCACAAATATTTCTCCCTGAAAAGCACCTCAGGTCAGTTCTTCAATCCCCCGTGTTTTAAAATTTGGGATCATGAGAATTTGGGGTGTTTTTTAAATGGGAAAGTAAATGAGAAAGGGGTCTCGTACCCAAACGAACAACCCCTTTTCGCCCACCAGCATTTCTTGTAAACCCTTTGTTGGGGCAAAATTATTTCGTACTCCCCCCACTAAAATTAAAAAGATATAAAAAAATATATAAAAAAAAGAAGTTTAAAATTACACATAAACGCACGTACACGCACGCACATCCACAACGCACACACAACAACACACACACACACACACACACAAACACACACAACACACACACCACCACACACACACCACAAACACCAAAACCCCCCACACAAACCACACACCACAAAACCCCACACACACACACACACACACACACACCAAAACACACACACACACAACGCTTGCACTAAACCCCTATTTTTTTCTTTCGTCTGTAAGTCTCCCCCTCTTCTCTCTCTCTCTCTCTCTATCTACATCTATCTTCTATTATCCTATCTATCTATATATCATCCCCCCACACACACATATTCTCTCTCTCTCTCTCTCTTCTCTTGCCTCTCTCTCTCTCTCTATCTATTATCTATCTATCTATCTATCTATCTCTCTCTCCTCCCTCCTCTTCTCTTCTCTCTCCTTTTTCTCTCTCCTCTCTTTCCCCCACACACCACCACACACACAACCACACACAAAACCAAAACCACATATAATATATTAATATATATATATATATTATATATTATTATATTTTATTATGTATAATTCAATTATTATAATGCATGTATATGTACAATAAATAATATATATTATATATATATATATATATATTAATAATATTATTATAAATATTATAATTATATACACATTATAGTATATACATATATCATGTCTTTATATTAATATAATCATTACCACATGAAGGGCTAAAGCCGACGGGGGGGCATGGGCCGCATCCATCCTTCGCTTTAACCATAGGGTCCCTCATGGGGATCCCAGGCAGGCCTCCCAAATGTACCCCACGATCTGCCGAAGGGATCAAAAGGAATTTAAGGCACTAGATAGCGTCCAGGTTTCCTTCTAGAGCAAAACTGGCAGTATCAAGGCCCCGAAGACACCTAGCTTGTTTCCTTTTGCAAAGGTACTGACATCTCCAAAAAGCTCTTGTTTATCGAGTTCATGGCTCCCTTTGCCAGACCAATCCCTCTGCTGAATTTTTTGGTCGACGCCCAGAATATGGACTACACTAAATATATCAACACTCCCCTGTGTTTTCCTTCCTCACTGCAAGCATTGTTTGATTGATCGGGTTCCCCAAGATACTCCCAGAGTCCGAATCTTTTTCTTGGTCCAGGAGAGCTCTGGGCAAAGGGACGCTTCATTGCTAAATGACTATTGCCTCCAGGGACTCAGAAGGATGCAACTCATCGGCAAAGTCAAGGTCTGAGCCTTGATTTTGCCCAGTATTGCCCCAAACACTGACTTTGGCAGTAGCTCTGCCCATTACCGTCCATGCGGGTGTTGAAAAGTTTTGGTGCAAGGACAAAACCTTCCCCTCATCCCTAAATTAACGGGAAGAATTTTGACAGGCCCTCACCAATTTCCCGCATTTCATTACCGGATATAGGTTTGCTATTGGGCCCAAATAATTGAGTCTTAGGATCTTCATACGTTTCCCCCGATGCAGCAAGTCAAACGCCTTTTTAAAGGTCGATGTAGGGCAAGCAACCCACAACAAACTCACGATGGCTTTTCCCAATTACCGAAGTGCTAATTCTTTCTATTAGGGGGATTTGACAGCAGTGAATCCAGACTGCCTGGGAAAACTCACAGGATTTTCCCATCACGTGCTAACAAGAATGGGTCGACCCCTTTGGCCACTGTACCCGTTCGATACCATGTCCCGTGATGCGGTTGGAGTGCTGGTACCAGGAGCCCGAGATCCTCTTCTCGGGGGCCTAACACACCAACACCACAACACCACACACACACACACACACACCACACACCACAACCCCCAAAATATATATATTATTTTATATTATAATATATTATATATATTATATATATAATATTATATATATATATATATATATAAATATATATATATAATATATATATATATTATATGTATAATATATTAAAAATATAAAAATATATTATTATATATATTATATATAATAAATTTTTTGTGTGTGTGTTTTGTGTGTGTGTGTGTGTGTGTGTGGGTGTGTTGTGTGTGTGTGTGTATAGGTCCCAGAGAAGGGGGATCTCTGGCTCCTGGTAACCCCGACCCAACCCGCTCACTGGACGGTATAGCGATACGGGTACAGTGGCCAAGGAATCGACACATTCTTGTTTGACTGATGGAAGTCCGTAGGTTTTACCGGAGTGCAGTCTGGATTTTCCCGCTGTCAAGTCCATAATAGAAGGAATACTAGCACTTTTGAGTAAATTTTGGGAAAGCCATCGTGAGTTTGGTTGGGTTGTTGCAGCCTACATCGACCCCTTTAAAAAGGCGTTTGACTTGTGCATCGGGAACGCTAGAGAGATCCTAAAACTCAATTATTGGCCCAATGCAAGCCTATTACCGGAATGAAAAAAGCTGTAAAGTGTGGTGAGGGGGCCCGTCAAACTTTTTCCGGAATTCAGGGGTGAGGCAAGGTTGTGTCCCCCTTTCACCAACATTTTTACCCCCTGCAGGGCTGGATAATGGGGAGAGTACTACCAAAATCAGGTGGAGCAAAACTGGGCAATATCAAGGTCTCAACCTTTTTCTTTTCCGATGATGTTGCTATCCTTA
>NW_023644624.1:5000-8560 GCF_015228065.2 Penaeus monodon | reverse complement strand
TCCCATAATCATCATGGCCACATATTGTTGTTGTTCTCGTCGTACATAGACGTAGCGCGAGATTCCATCTTCCTGCACCATGTCTAGCGGCCTTCCTCTTGGAGGGGCGGCAGCTGGCTGACCTCCCTCATCCACCTTATTTTATCGACGGAAGTCGTGCCCTCGGGAAAAGGCCAGTCTAATGTACCTCTCCCGGGGGGCGATGGGTTCGCGCTTTGGGTCTTTCCCGTTGCTTTCTTGGTCAGGTTGCTTGTGTTATCGGCATGGTTTCCACTTTTTTCCTTTGGTTGAACGAGTTGGAATCCTCGTTATCAGCATCAGGGTCGGCAGTCGAATCCACATCGTTTAATCCCTATGTTCGGTGGAATCAATCCCTCCCTAGAGTGGGGGGTTAAAGGGGGGTAGTTGGCACTGGTACTGGGGGGGATCGAGCGCGTCCCCACCCTCACCATGGTAGGCAGTGGGGGTGGTTGCCCCGTCCGCTTCTTGGGTGATTAATTCCCTGCGGTCGGGCGCGGGGGGGGTGCGACCCCGGGTCAAGGCTGTCACACATACATTCACCAGGTCTCGCCAAGGGTTCGTTGGTACAGCACCTTTTTACCTTAGCATACACTCAGTTCGTAATTTTTACTAGGCACTTTTTTTTTCTGGAGCCCCTGACCATAATATCCGACACAATTTGGTGTATACACACACACACACCACGCACACTCTGAGTATAAGGACAACCCAGTTGAGGGGGTTTATCCCCGTAAAATCGTCCAGAACACAGGAGAAATCCTGATGACGTCCTGCTTTGGTGTTACTAGGCTTACAACTGTGACTTTTATACAATTAGAAATTCGGTTGATTTTCACCGTAGACTTTTATCCACCGTTTTTTTTCTATATCATCTATCTAAGTACTTTTTTTATATCTGTCTGTCTGTCTATCTACTATTATATATCTTTTATCGCCTTTCTGTTTTCTTATTAGATAATTGTATTTCTTTTTTTATCAGATAATTGTTTTCATCCTTTTTCCTCTTCCTGATGGAAAAAATAATGATAATAACGCTATCAAAAAAAAAAAAAATTTATATATTTATTATATATATATATATATAATATATTATATATAATATATTATATATAACATATAAATTATATATTATATATATTTAATATATATAATATATATATTTAAAAAATATATATATTTTATAATATATAATATGTAAAATATATATATGAATTCGAATACTCGTATGAAGTATACATGGGGAATTCTTGGGTATATTGCAGGCTATTCAGTCAGACGGCTGCATAAATTTTTCAGTACCATTATTACTTCCTTCCTTTGCCTAGAAAAAAATGTGTATCTATATATTATGGAAACATTTCATTGTTCAAAAAAACCGCCTTTGATTCTGTTCTGCCCTCATTTTGAAGTTGGAATGCTATTTGAAATGTAATGTATATACCCTTGTGACATTTATTGCAAATTTAGGGAACCCGCAGGGCCCAAAGGCCAACTCATATGATTTTGGGAAATGCATTGTGTATCACAGGGTATATGTATGTATGGATACAGCATATAAAACGCAGTGTGTGTATGTGTGTGTGTGTGTGTGTGTGTGTGGTGGTGTGTATGTGTGTGTGTGTGTGTTTCTGGGGTGTGTGTGTGTGTGTGCGTTTTGTGTGTGTGCGTTTGTGTGTGTGTGTGGTGTTTAGGTGTGTGTGAAATCATTTACCCAATATGAACTATTTATATAGATCTAGAACTGTATCCACTCAGTTATTCATCAAAATGTTATTATCGTCAAGGGGAAAATTTAGCTAATACACATGCCTTTTCCTATTACTCTATAGCCATTAGCAAACCGTGAGCAGATGTAAGCATAAACGCGCGACCTTCCCCCACAGCTTCTAATCAATGAGGCTAAGCTAGGCAGGCCTTTTCCCCTCAACAACGAGCTCTGTTAGCAAATGCGTGGTTGATATCTTACCTCGATATATGCACATCATTAGACAAAATAAAAATGCTCTGAGGGGATGAACCGATGTGGGTTACTGTCACAATGTCTGTTATTGTCTCCTGCTGTCCCATCGGGTTTTTCTTTCAGACATAACCCAAAATAGATATCTCAGTGTCATTCTAAATATCCCCTGAATCCGAATTTAATACAATGCCGGTCACAAAAGACCGATAAGGGGGCGATTTTCATGTATGGAAAAAATATATGAATGTAAACACGTGTTTGCTTTTCTGCGGTGAGTCATCTGTGTGTTTGAACGTTTCCCTTTTTCATTTCCTCTAACGTGATCTGAACTAAATTAGATGAAATGTTCTCAAAGACATGGAAGGACGAACATATAATTGATTTACTTAAAAAGCCTTTTGATATTCCATTAATTTATTACAAAAACGTGTACACAAAATGCACAGCTAAAACATCTATTTTTTTTTTTTTTGAGAGAGAGAGATATCCCAGAGTTCTAAGCCTGTTCGTCCGCGCCGGCCTTGTAATAATGAGAATGACAGAGAGAACGAAAATACCCAAAAACACCGAAGGAGACCGAGAGAAACCGAAAGAGAGAGAAAGAAGAGACCGAGATATACCGAAAGGGCACTAAGAGAGACCGAGAGAACCGGAGAGACCCAGCGAAAACGAAAGAGACTGAGAGAAAGCGAAAGAGACCGATCGAAACCTAAAGAGACCGAGCTAAACCGAAAGTAGATCGAGAGAAACCGAAAGAGACCGAGAGAAACCGAAAGAGATCGAGAGAAACCGAAAGAGACCATGGAAAACCGAAAGAGACCGAGAGAAACTGAAAGAGATCGAGAGAAACCGAAAGAGACCGAGCGAAACCGAAAGAGACCGAGCGAACCCGAGAGAGACCGAGCGAAACCGAAAGAGACCAATGAGAAACCGAAAGAGACCGAGCTAACCCGAAAGAGACCGAGAAAAACCCGAAAGAGACCGAGCGAACCGAAAGAGACCATGAAAACCCGAAAGAGACCGAGCGAACCCGAAAGAGACCGAGCGAACCCGAAAGAGACCGAGCGAAACCGCCACACGAGCAGCGATCGGGCGAGCGCGGGGCGAGGGCGGCGCGCGCCCGCCTCTGCTCTCCCTCCCCCCTGCTCCGTCGCAGCGCAAAGGACGGAAGGAAATCGCGCCTCAATTATCCTGGTTCGTGAAGGCAAGCCATCGGGCGCAGACACAAGAGGCTCGGCCAAGCTTTTAGGCTGATTACCAAGAGGCAGACTTGTTAGGATCTTATAGACTCACTCGCTGCCCCCGCCTCTTCCGCCTTCCTCTCCGGTTTCTCTTCTGTTTTCCCCCTTTTCTTTTCCCTCTTTTTTCTTCTCTCTTTCTTTCTCTTTCTTGTTTATAGACTCGCCTTGTCGCTTCGCCTCTTATGCTACATTTGTTTTTTTTTTTTTTTTTTTTTACTATTCTTTTCTTTCACTCTCTCTCTCTCATTTTCTTTACACACTCGTTGTTGTTCTGACTCTTCTTCTTATCTTCGTCGTCCCCTTCTTTTTCTTTTTTTGTTTTTGTTTATATTTTGTTT
>NW_023644623.1:0-8561 GCF_015228065.2 Penaeus monodon | reverse complement strand
CGGGCCCCTGGTTTAAATTCCCCCTAAAAGGGGATTTTTTCCCACTTAATTTTTTGTTGCTCTGATGACCACTGCGTTTTATATTTTGCCATATTTTTCATGTTTTAAGTTATTAGTGCAAGGTTATTATCATTTTTAAAGGGGAAAACCCTGTTAAGTTTAATCCCCAAATCTTTTTTGATTCTTCAGGGGGTTTTGGGTACTCCCAAATAAGATCGAACCCCCACATAGGGTTTTTTTTTTTTATTTTTTTTATTTCCCACTTTGGCGGAAAAACCGCTAAAAGTTTTCTTAGACAAGCAGTTTGGGTAGCTGGCATACTTTGCAGGGGAACAAACGGTATAACCCCTTTCTCGGGAAAATTTAGATGATATGCGGAGAAAGCATAAGGCAATTCCCACTTTCTTTACTCCCACCGTAATGGGTAGAAATGCCATTGTAAAATTTGGAAAGGTTCTCGGCCAGGGGAAAGGGGAATTTTAGCTGGGCCTTCGATGGGAAAAGGGGTTTTTTGGGTGTTTTTATCGTAACAGTTATACCCCGTAAAGCAAATCCCAGGGTAAAACGAAGGCAAATCGTCCAAAAAGGGTTATTTTTTCCGTGATGCGTAGTGGACTGAGGGCCAAATGAAAGGGGAGTTCTAACTGAAGATTCCCTTTTAAATTTTTTTTTTCATTTGGGGGAAAATAAAATGATTTGTGGTTCCTTTTGGGGTTTTTTACCTTTTTCCCCTAATTTTGAAACCTTTTGCGAGGGGGAAAGGGAAAGATGGTTTCGCCAAAAGGGAAAGGGGGCCCGATCCGCTATAGTTCAATAGGCAAGCACACGCAAAAGGTTTGGGAACTGGGCCCTTTTGGGGGTCCATGAAAGAAACGTCCCCGGTTTCTTTCTGTGTCGGTTTTGCTTTGGGGAAATTTGATTAAGGGTTCCCAAAACATGAGAGGGCTGTTTCGCTGAGGCAGTTTGCTGGTTCGGTTGTCCCTTTATTTTCATTTATTTTGTACTTGGAATGTCTTATAGGGAAAGACTGGTCCTTGTGGGCAATGTAATTGAAAAGATGCACTTTGGGGACTTTGAGGGAGGAGGCACAGCATGTTGCTAGTTGTCAACCCAATGGTTTTTGCAATTATTTTTGGGAAACTCAAAGGGGCGCAAAATCTCTCTCTCTCCTCTCTCTCTCTCCCCTCTCTCTCTCTCTCCCCTCTCCCCTCTCCTCTCCTCCTCTTTTCCCCTCTCTTTTCTCCCCTTCCCCTCTCTCTCCTCTGTGGTAAAGACCCCAAAGTATGCCAAAATAAGTGGTACGACATTTTGTTCTTAAAACTGATTTTGTTCTATCCAAACCGATCGGTGTCAGGAAACGTCTCTGTACGTTACTCCCTTTGGAAACTTTACTTAGTTTCCATATTTAAAAAAACAGATTGGGAAAAAAAACATCTTGTCATAGCAAGAACGGCAGAACAGAAAAAAACCCTCGGTTTTTTTCGCATTACGAAGGGGTTTTTGGGAATTTAGGAAACCTTTAACATGGGAAACAATTGGAAAAAACAACCCATTACAAAAAAATTTTTTCGGGACTTCTTTATAACATTCCCCTTTTTTTTTCCATACCATTTTTTTTTGAATTGTTTGAAAGACGATATAAAAAACATAACCAACGGAAATGAAAAATCACGGAAATTTGAACACAGGATTTTTTTTCTAATGCATAAATTTTTGTGTCTTTTCCCTTAAAAACATAGTTTCTTTCTTTGATAGATATACATGTGTATTTATTTTCTTTTTTATTATCCATGCATACATGCGCATGCAAACCCCCCACACACAAAACACACCCACACACCACCCCCACACACCCCACACCCCCACACACACCAAAATATAAAACTATCACAGTGTACCTTTGTAATGTATTTGCCAAAAATTTGACTACCTTTTTGCATATTGTCCTCCTAACTGCTTTTAAGTAATTAGTGACTTTTTTTAAACAAATAAAGAGTCCCGAAAGGGTACTTTAGCCCCTTCTCAATTTTATAAAAAAATTTAAATTTAAAAAAATTTTATAAAAATTTTTATTGATAATAATAAATTTTAATAATATAATAATAAATTTTATATAAAAATTTTAAAAATTCAAAAATTAAACTAGAAATAAAAAAGGGGGGGGGAAAAAATTTGAAATTTTGGAATTTGGGAAATAAAGTCACAAAACCCTTCTGTATCCAATTTATTTTTTCCCCTTTCATGTCGGACTTCGGGGAATTTTTTATATTATAATTAACATATCCTGCAATTAATTGAAAAATTCTATAACTAAGTATTATTTCTTCATAATTATTTTTTTTAACTATATATATTTTATATTATATTAATTATTAGTAATATATACATATTAGAACAATATACAATATATGTATATTATGTTCTGTACTACTTTAAATTTTAAGATAATATAATAATTTTATTTATTTATATAATCAATAAATAAATACAGTTTGAACAAGCAAACCAACCACAAACAAACACCACCTCAAAAACAACAAACACAAAACAAACACACGACAACAACCACACAAAAACACCAAAAAAAAACCCCAACAAAAAACACACAACCTTGATGGGAAGTTTGTGGTTTTTTAAAATTAATCCGAAAAACGGGGTAAACGAAGAAATCGTAAAATAATTTTTTTAAAGGTAGAGAGATGGAAAAGGAGGAATAATATTTTAAATATTTTTTAGAGAAAAAAGAATGAATTGTGGTTTTTTACTTATTTATTTAATATTAAGGGAGGAAATGATTACCTAAAAAAGGGGAAATTTTCCTATATTTAACTACGAACAAAGGTTAATATTTGGGATATTAAATTTTTTATTTAGTAGATTATTTAATTAATAATGTAACTTTCCAACAACCAACCCCCCCCACCACAAAACAACCGGAACCAAAAACCCCACAACAACAAAAGTTTATGGATTTGAAGAGAAATGTATGTTTTATTTATATTTTAATATATTTGGAAGTAAAGATAATTTTTTTTTTTCCTCCCCCTCCCCCCCCCCCCCCCCCCCCCCCCCCTTCTTTTTTTCTTTTTTTTTTTTTTTTTTTTTTTTTTTTTTTTTTTCTTTTGGTTTGTTACAACCAAAGTATAAAATAACGGTACAATTGTTTAATGATTTTAAAAAAAGATGTTAGAAATTGAGAAATTTGGATTTACTAATATATGAAAAAAAGTTTAAAAAAATATGTAACAAAAGGGAAAGAAAAACGGTATTAGATACAAGTTTAAAAATTTGGAAATGAACATAATCAATGAAAAAAAATTAAAAAAAATTATATATAGTTTTTTTTTGGGGTTTTTGAGGGTGTGAAAATAAAATAACCAAATAAAATAAAATTTAAAAGGATTTATTAATAATATTTAGTTTTTTAAAGGAAGTTTTTTAGATAGAATACTGGTATATATATTTTATATAAATACATGGAACAACACAAAAAAAAACAAAACAAACAAACAAAACAAAAAAAAAAAAAATTTTAAAATTAAATTTTTAAATAGTTGAATAATTGATTGGGTTGATGTTTTGGGAAATGAATGAAAATTAGGATTTATAATAAAAACAGAAAAATTAAAATTTATATAAAATATAATAAAAAATATTGTTTATTATAAAAATTTTAATTCTAAATAATTTTTATATATATATTTTAATAAAGTAAATATATAAAAATTTTTTTTATTTTTTTTCAAAAAAAATATATTATTAAAAATTATTTTAATTTTAAAAAAAAATTAAGATTTAAAAAAATTTTTAAATAAAAAAACAACAAAAAAAAAACACCCACACCACCACACCCACCACCCACCCACCACACACACACAACACACACACACAACAACATATATAAAATATAATAATAAAATTTTGAAAAATAAAATAAGAAAATAAATATAAAAAAACAACACAACACACAACAACCCACCACCAACCACACCCCACACACACACCAACACAACAACACACAAAACAATTATAAAATAAATAAAATAAAGATTATAGATAATTAATATAATATTAAATATAATAAAAAAAAATAATATAAATTAATATAAATATGTATTTTAATATAATAATAATAGAAATAAAATTTTAAAATTATATTAATATATATTTAAAAATTATAATATTTTTTATCTATAATTAAAATATAATAATTATAATATATTTATATATTTAATTTAAAATTATATTATATTTTATTTAAAAATTTATATAATTTTATAATATATATTTATAATATATTATATATTATTAATATATATAATTTTATTTTATTTAAACATTGTTATAATATTAATATATAATAATTTATTTTATATATTATATTTTTATTTTTTTATATATATATAATTTTTTTACTTTTTATGATTTTATTTTATCTATTTTTTTTTTAATAGATTGGGGGAAAGAAGAAAAAATTTTTCTTTTTTTTTTACTTTATTTTTTTTTTGTTTAAAGAGAAAAAGGGAAACAATTGATAAATTTATAAGTTAAAGGAATGGAAAATTTTCCCTTCTTTTTTTTGTTATCTTTTATTTTATATTTCTTTTTATTATTTCAATTTTATTTTTTATCTTTTTTTTGCTACAAGCAAAAGGTAAAACAAGGGGAAATAAAGAAAGAGGTGGGTCTTCCACGGCGAAGGGAAAAATATAAGCATAAACAAAATATAAAAAAATGATGATAAAGAGAAATAAAACTAGTGGGGAAGGGGGGAGAGTGGGAAGGAGGGGTGAGGTGATGTGAGTGGGGGGGGTTTGAATAAAAAAAAAAAGCGGATGAAAAGGAGAAGGAATTTTTTGCAAATGGGGCTGGTAGCCGCTGTCATACGGGGATCAGCATAGCTGTTCAACTCCCAGGGCTCAGGGTTTCCCCAGGGTTGCGAAAAAGGATAACGCGACAGCGTGTTCCTCGGTTGATTATGGTTAAATTGCCTTGCCCCCCTTTTTTTGATGGTATATGGGGGAAGACGTCTCACGAAGGTAGCCTACGGGTTTAAGACCCTTTTTGAGAGTGAGTACGGGCCTGACAACCATATATAGGATGTCTGAGACTTCTGTTAAGGGTTTTGACTGTTCCCGTATGCGTATGATCAACAATTATGTAACATGTAATACGTGCCCAAGCACGTATAATGTATGACATTCTTAAAAAGCAGTAAAGGAATTCTTTCTGTAGTTGTAATATTATAAGAAAGGAACACTTGTAAGGAACCTAAATCGAATTGGGGACAGGGCCCTTTATATTAAGACTGTTTTATTGATTTTTTTGTTTTGAAATGTTTAAAGGGTTTTTACTGCTTTCCCAATAAGGGGAAAAGCGAGACGACGCAGGGGCATCGGGCCCCTTTTAAATTACCACAAATAATCTAGCACGTGAAAGGGCATTTACAGTCTGTTTTTGAAGTTTTGGGAAACGAAAAAGGGGGTGTTATACAAAAAATATCATAATAAAAAAACTTTTGGTGATAAATGAAAAAAAATAAAAAAAGGGAAAAAATCAAAAAAGTAGGGGTACAGGCTGACTGGGTGATGGATTATTATCTCTCAGCATCAGAGTTGACAGTGAGAGAGATAACAATTAAAAAAGGGATTTTTTGGGGTATCATTGAAAAAGAAATCAGGCGAGAGAAAAACCAAAGTAAGGAGCTAGGCAATGCATAATTGAAAGAACATAAAAAAACATAAAATTTTTTTTTTAAAAAAAATTAAAGTAGGATTTTAATTTTTATTTCTTTTTCGTAGAACATCCCCATCTTGCTTGTCTTTTGACTCTCTTTACCGTGAGTTTTTTCGTGCTATGGGTATGAGTTGATTTTGTTTATGGTTTTCTGTTTTTTCAATCGTGCTCAAAGGTTTTTGATGTTCTGTATAGCTCTTTTGTTGTCGTTTCATGAAGTGGTGTTTTAGAGGGTGTGAGAGTATTTTTTTGAAATCGTTGTACAAGCAAACTTTTGCGTATGAGTTGGTTCTGGCAGATTGTGTATATAGGATGAAAAAGGGTTTGGCGTAAAACGTTTCCCTGAGCACTCCATTTTTGAAGTGGAGGGGGGCCTCGGTGGGCCCCCCAGGCATTGTGACGTCCTGTTTCCGGGAAGCGCAGAAAAGGGCGTGTGAAGTGTTGTGCTTGTAGCGTTTTTAGTTTTTGCTGAGACCGCCATGTCAGCCCTTATCAGGGGCCCTTTGCTGAGTTCATAGTAGGTTCGTCTGGTACTTTTTGCGAGAGCGACCCTCGTAAGCGAGGGCGATGGCGAATTTCGGGACCCCCTTTTGGGGGCGAAAGCCGTATTGCCAAATGTTTGTGTTTTTTTTTTAAAGGTTTGATGAGTCTTTGTGTTATTCCCCTTTTCCTGCATTTTATTTTTGGGTTCTGATGGATGGGGCATAATTCCCCACCTCGTGAATGGTTTTTCCCGGGTTTTGGGTATCAAGGTTAGAATGGAGTGTTTAATTTATCGGGGCATATCCTGTTGCGATAGGGCGTAGCCTGCTGATCACTGTGGGGGAAGATGTTAAATTATTGTTTTTTTTAGTTGCTGTTTTTGGGGGTTTTTGTTTGTTTTTTTATTTTCGGGTGTGATTGGGTGGGGAGGGGACTGCCCTCGTGAGAATTTAGATAGTGTTTTTGGAAGAGTTATTTCTTATGTTGTTGAAATTTAGAATTCTTGGTTTGATCGAAGGGGTATTCTTAGTGGTGGGATTTAGAAATTTTTTGCCAGAATTCCTAGGGGAAAGTCCCTCCCCCCACGAGTCAACCTTCAGTCTTGTGCGTTGTATTAATGTGATTGTCGTTTTTTTGACTCCCGATCATTTTTAGGATCTCCAAAACCTTTGGGGTTTTCGTTTCGACACGGTGTTTCCCTGTGTTTTTTGTTCATTACTTTTTAAATTTTTGTGCAATTTTTGTTTTTATTTTCCCGTATATGTGCGTGTTTTGCGTCCCCCGCTCGTGTTAGTGTGGCTTTTTGTTTGAGGGTTTCAAGTGTCGGTATTTTAAACAATTTCAGACGATGGTTTTTTTGTAGTGAGGGATAGCTTTTATGTTTTCTTGGGGATGCTGTCCTCGTATGTCGGGGTACCGCTATTAAGTTTGGGTGTTTATTATGGTATGTTGCCCCGATACAGTTATGGGTGTCTTCTAGTGCTGTTTGAAGCCCCCCCATTTCATGTTTTTAGGATTGGGGTTTGTTGGGGTCATGATAGGGTTTGCTGAGAGTGTTAGGATGCCGGAAGGTGGTCGCTGGTCTAACGTGTCTGTTGGATGTGATGGGTAGTTGTTCTCGTGGTTTGTAAGACTGGCGGGTGTTTTCCCGGTTTATTCTATATATTTTAGTGCGTGTGACCGAGGGTTGTTTCCCAGATGCGTGGTTTTTTTTAAAGGGTCCCCCAGACGTATTTTGTACTCAGGTATGAGGTTTTTTCTTGTGGTGCATAATTTACTATATAATGGGCTTTGGGGAAGTCTATTCCGACTGCCGGTGTTTGATTGAAATTTGTTGAAAATTTTTTGTGTTGGACGGTATTTGATTTTGTTGCCCCATCGCTTTTTTCCTGTGATTTTTAAAAGAGTAATAGTGACATTAGATTTTTAGGTGTTGGTGCACTGAGGTCATGTTGTTAATGAGTATGACGCGGGGTGTTTCTTCTGTATGTATTGCCAGTTAGTTCTTCGTGTTGACAGTGTAGTAATTTTGTTCTAGAAAGTAGTCGTGAATGTAGTGTATGGTATGCCCTATTATTTATGAGGTATCCCTATTTAAATTTTTTTATGTTAAGGCAGGGTTCAATCAGCGTTTTTTTGACGTGCTTTCCCTTGAGGTGTTTTTTGGGGCCCTTTTAACTGTGCGATGCGTACGCTCCTTTTTCGTTGTAACCCCCTTGATTTTTATTTTTGAATTTTTAGGCCGATTTCATAGCGATCAGAGTACTGGTATTTAAGTGTTTTAGAGATGTGGGGGGGCCCGGGTATTTAGGGGGTTCAAAGGGGTTCAAATTTTTCCACATTGAGTTTTTTTTTGTTTTAGGCCTCACAGATTTTACCCAAAGGGAAAGGGAATGTACTTTTAGGGGGCCCGGTATTAATCTAGGGAATGAAAGGGACTCCCAAATTTGGACTGATTTTATTATTTTTAAAATTTTCTGTCGCTCAAAAGCTTTTTGGATGAAATGTTAAAAAATTAAAAATTTTTTGCTTCAACAGGGAGGCTCCAATGTCTGGTTTTTGTGGCTGAGGCCCCATTAAAGCCTGCATAGTCGGGCTCCGCTACCTTTCCCCTTTCAAAGGTGAGCTTTGGGCCTGGGGGTGGGTTGTCAGGCGGGGCCTGAAAACGTCGAGTTGGGGGTTTTTTGGGTTTCAGGAGCCCCCCAAGAAAGACAGGGAAGGGGTTGTTTTCGCTGTCTCCCTGGAGTTCGAAGCACTTTTTTAATAATCGAGTTGAAAAAAAAAAAAACGCTGAGGGCGGGGAAACATAATATTGAAAACAAGATTTACTCGTATTACGTTAA
>NW_023644622.1:0-8561 GCF_015228065.2 Penaeus monodon | reverse complement strand
TTTTTTTTTTTTTGGGGGGAATGTGAAAGGGGGGGTGTTTTTTTTTTTTTTTTATTTACGGGGTTTGGGGGGGTAGTGTGTGGTATGTGTGTATAGACACAACCCAACAGAAACAAAAACGGGGGACCACAGACACACAACCACAGATACACACACACACGCACACAACACACACACACAAAATTTACCACACACACCAACAACACACAAACACACACACACCCACACAAAATAATTTTATTATATTAAAAAAAATTTATATATTTATTTTTTTTTACTTTTTGTTTATATTTTTTTAAAAAATTTTTTTTTTTTATTTTTTTTTTTTTTTTTTTTTTTAAAATTTTAATTTTTTTGTTTATTATAGTTATATGATTTTTGTTAAAAATTTATTTGTGTTTTATTTGTGTGTGTGTGGGGGTGGGGTTGTGTTGTGCGTTTTTTTTTGTTGTGTTGGGGTTTGTGTGGTTGTGTGTGTGTGTGTGTGTGTGTGTGTGTCGGTCTTATGGTTGTTTTATTTTCCCCAAAAATATGAGGAACCCCTAAATATATAAAAAATGCATGTGTGTGTTTGCGTTTGTTTGTGTGTGTGTGTGTGTTTGTTGTGTGTTGTGTGGGGGTTGTGTGTGGGTGTGTGTGATTGGTGTTTATGGTGGTGTGTTGCGTGTGGGTTGTGTGTTGTGTTTGTGTTTATTTTTATTTATATTTTTTTTTTTTTTTATTTTTTTTTTTGTTTTTTAATATCTTTTTTTTAAAGTTTTCCCCATATTTTTTTTTTTTTTGTTTTTTTCTATTTATTTTTTTTTTATTTAAAATTTTTTTTTAAAAATTTTAACCAGCGTGGGGGTTCTCGATGCGTACGGGAAAATAACCCCAGGGGATAAACCGGGGGGGGAACCTCCCGGGAGATCGACCCTGTGGGGGGTAGAGGAGCGGGGTTTTGGGGCCCTGCCTCGCCAAAAATGAAAAGGGGTTTTTTCTCTACCCGCCCGGCATAGTGCCGAGGTCCCAGATTTTTGGGCTGCTTCGACCACCCGATAAAGCGTCTGATCCTCTACAGCATGAGCTTTTCCCGACCAGGTTCGGAGTCCTGGAGCAAAGTTCCTCCGCATCAGAGGTTCAGCTGGGCCCAATTCACCAGATAATCGCGCATACCCTGGTAAACCATGGTTCCTCGACCGCGAGAATATAAGTCCCCTGGGGAAACTGTCGTCGAGTACGTAACGACCCCAAATGCCAGTAAAGTACTCCATCGACGAGCACTTTTTTTCACAGAGACGTTTGTCGAAGGTCTCCGTTAATCTCGGTCCCAGGTCCCTATCCCCTCGAAGACTGTGAGTTATGACAACGTCCGCTCGTCCCCCTGCGCTAGCACGGTCGGCACGGATCAGAGCCTCATCCGTCCCGTAAGGAGGGCCTTCTCGAAACGTGTCCAGCAACCCAGGTTTCCAACTCCTGATTCCTCCAAGAGGCTGGCTGGCTGGGACCTTCCCCGCCCGATAAGGCGGGATCGGGTCGCGTAGCGGTTATACCCTGGTCCGCGGACGTGGTTGACGGGTGCTCGCTGAGACGAGTGTCAGTTCGTGACCGCATCATCCCACCGCTTCCCCCTGCATGCAGAGGCCGCAGCTGGTGGTCGGCGTGAGGGGAGTTCATATGCCCTTGCTCCAGTAATCGCAAAAATATTCGCGTACTGCCCTTACCAGGACACTGAACCGGAATTCAGCCGCTCGAATTTATCCGCTAGCTTCTTCGTACATCGAGAGGGAGCGGTGGTCACGGGGCCCTCTAACCTTTGCCCAACGAAGTCAATGGGTACTGTGCATTATCTGCTCGAGGAAATCGGGACCTTCGAGGAGGGTGTTTTGCAGAGGTAACCCACAGAGGGACTCGTGGGTTCTCCTAGGGCGCTATTGCGTGTAAGAGGCATTTCCTCCGTACAGCACTTACTCTACAACCTTTTACTGGCTTGCGATGGACTTGCACAAGGCTTAACCAGACACTTTATAATGAAAACTGTTTCTACTCCAACCGCTGCCACCAAAAGACAGTTGTAGCGGGGCGTAGACCCAGTAGAATTCACTATGTCTGGTTGAGTTCGGGCTCAACCGAGAATATAGATTTTATTTGGGAAAGTTCGTCTGCAGTGAACAGATGTAAGATTCCAGGCCTACGGCTCGCTGCCACCGACCCATTTAGTAGGTTTCGGGAACCGTGTGTGTTGTGGATGGGGTGTGAATGTTGTATGACAGAAGGGTGGAAGGAAAGTAGCAGGATGTAATGTGTTGAATTTTGGATGTGTAAGTGGGTTATATGGAAAAGGAGAATAGCGTAGGCTAGCGTCTGCGTGGACGTGTTTGGGAAAAAAACGTAAATCATAAAATTCTTCCTCTTTCCCCTCAGTTTGATCTCCACTGCTGGAAGTGGGAACCCAAGTATAGCAAAGTTATGGTCTGTTCTAGAGTATCAGCTTAATATACTCTGTTCATCTAGCCTCTCAGCTTTTAGGGTTGCGAGATAGAGTAACCAGCAATGTGCTGTTAAGAGACCCGAGCCCAAGAAAGTTTCAAGCTTCAGCCTTAGTCTGAACCAGAACTTAAGATGTAAAATATTATTTGTTTATTTGACTGGGACTCGAGTGAAAGCTCTACGATAGTATGATATTTATTTATTGAGCAAATCGCACTCATTAGGGAGGTCTACAGGATTCATTCATGGGAAATGGTTATAGTATGCTACATCACCAATTTATCACAGCGGGGTGATGAACGTGGAAAACCCACCAGGATATACTCAAAATGACTCAATGTATTTTCACACCTAAGTTGGCGTCCCAACAATCCATAAGTATTTTTAACAGTGTTTTAGCACGAACACAAGACTAATCTCTAATATGAGGAGTTAATCTCAACCAAATGGAGATTAACGTAAAAAAAAAAACTAAAACAACTATGCTGATAAACTCTGAATAAAAACACTGTGTAACAAATAAGAAACATAATTTTAGCGTCGAAGGCCAAATAGCAGAATATAACACCACAGTTGACCACAAATCCGGACTGCCTGACACCCACAGGTCGGACAGGTATCAAGACAACAAATCGAACAAAGTAAAGACAGTAAAAAGTTAAATGGCCCTGAACTTATTATTGGCGAGACTTATTGAAATAAACCCTTCCTCCCCGGAGGTACGGATCCTCGAGCTGGGGAAGGAAACTAAGTTATTGACTTAGTTTAAAATCAAGGAATGGCCACTGTAGGTACGGATCCTCAAGCCGTTGTTCCTTCTGTGTGAATGGTCCTTTTATACTCGACACTTTGAGTTCACCAAGTGCCGCTTTGGGACAGTAAAGAGTGCAGCCCCACAGATGGTGCATGAAGCGTGTCACACGCCCAAAGTCCAAAGAAAGACGCAGGTGTCTTCCTACACACAACCAATAAATACTTAGCTTTGTGATAAAAACGAGTTTTTCGTCAATCTGGCTTGAAGCGAGGTTAAATCCAAAGCGAAGTAATCCAAGCGAGCACAAAAACCCGAGGAGCGGAACCACCTATGCCAGAAGTCAGGACGCGAACTGTCCTCCCCTCACAAAACTAGGGGTATTTATACCCGAAAAAAGGGGACCCTCAGGCCATGCCCCCAGGCTGGCGCGAAAGGAAGAAATATGCAAAATAGGGTTGGGACTACCAACCCGATAGTCCTGCAGTCCAACACTCCAACGACCCAACATCGTGAAAGAGAGGGAGAGAAAAAAAACACTATCAACGACCATTACTCCCTTCAGGACACTTTGTGACCACTGATTTGGATGGAAGTATATAGATGGAAAAAACAATGTTATGTACAATTTACGGTAGGGGACTTGGGAAATTAATAATCTTTTATTTTTTCTCGGAGACCTTTTCAATACCATCCAAGTAACGAGACTTGGTTTAAAATACTTTCTTTGGTTATTTTTTAATAACCATGTTCATATTATTTCGTAACACCTCGCCCGCCTCGTTGGTGGAAATCGGAGCCCGGATGTCTCATCCAAGTCAATGGCAGCATCGCAGAGTTCCCCCACGTCCTTTGTCCGTGGTGAGAAGTCAGGCCATGTGGCATGGTAAAGACCCGCCTCAACCGCTCGGCGCCCGAGGACGATGTCAGTCCGGCGAGATCGACCTTAGAGTCGGCGAGTGCGCAGCCGTACCCTACAATAATGATGATGGATAACGATTAATGTGATAATCATGATAATTATGATGATAATCATGGATAAGGATGATGGATAATAAACAGGAATTGTCTCCTATATAATATAAAAAAGGTAAAGAAAACATTCCAAAAAGTCGAAAAAAGCGGCAAAATCTAAGCGAAATATAGTCCTTTTTGAGAGTATACTTCAAAAATGACGTTTTTTTTCGATTTTCTTTGGTGAGTTCGTTCGGCAATTATTAGGGTAATAATGATAATATTACCAGAAGTGTATTAATCATAACAATAATTGATGATTAAAAGTGAGAATAAAGAGAATTTTGATAACATTTGAATATTATTATTATTATTTCTTATTATTATTAGTATTATTATTATTATTATTATTACTATTATCTTAATTATTAGTATTATTGGCAAAAAAATATATTATAACTGTAATAAATACAATAATATAAATAGTATAAAATACTAATAAAATAATGCTAGTGGTTATAATATTGTTATAGTATTATATTGTTATTTTATCATTATTAATTATTGTACTGGTAGTAATAATTGCAAAAATAATTTTAATAACAGTAATATTTACAGTAATAACGATACTAATTAAGATAATGATTATAAATAATTATTATCAAAATCGTTATTATTGTTATTATTATTGTTCTTACTATTATTATTGTTGTGGTTTATTAGTATTATTGCAAAAAAAATAATTACCAATGATTCAAAAATAATGTAAAATTGAATAAAAGAAAATTTGAAAATTGATAATATATAAAATATAAAAATAATAATGAGATAAGAAAAAAAAATTTAAAATTTAAAAGATATGAAAAAAAATTTAATTAAAATTTAAAAAAATAAAAAAAAAATTTAAAATAAAAAAAAATCTAGGGAAAAGTTTTGGGGTATTAAAAGGGGTTTTTTTCTTTTATTAATTTAGGGTAAAATGAAATAATTAAAAATAATATAAAAATAAAGATATAATTTATATATAAAAAATTTTAATAAAATTAATTATTATTATTATTATTTTATTTTTATAATTTTTGTTATGTATATGAATATTATATAATATAATAATAATATTTAATAATAATATAATAATTAATTTTAATAATTTAATTTGGGTGTTGTGTTGGGGTGTTGGGGTTAGGGGGGGTAGGTTGGGTGTTAGGTTGTTTAAGATATAAATAAAAAAAATAAAAAAAAATAAAAAATATTAAACAAATAAATTTTTTTTTTAAAAGATAAATATATAATTTTTTTTAATAAACAAAAATAATAAAAAAAATTAAATAATTTAAAATATAATAAAATTAATAATATAAATAAAAATATTGTGGGGTTGTTTGGGGGGGTTTTTAATATATAAAAAATAATAATTATATATAATATTTATAATATATATAATAAAAAATTTATATATAAAAAATTTTTTTTTGATTTTTTAAAGGGAAAAATTTTTAAAAAAATTTTAGAAATTAAAAAGTAATAATAATTAAATTTCTTTTTAATAAAAATTTTTTAAAGGAAAAGATAAAAATAAAAAAAAAAAGAAAAAATATAGATTAAGAAAATTAAAAAATATATATACAAAAAATAAAATAATAAAAAAAAAAAAAAAAGGGTTTTTTTGTTTAGAAAAAAATAATAAAAATATATATAAATATAAAAATTAAAATAAAGATTAAATTATGGATAGAAAAGTAAAATATATTAATATTAAACAATACAATTTTAATAAAAATTATTTAAAATATAAAAAAAAAATTTTTAAAATATTTTAAATAAAGATATAGATAGATAGAAGATAAGAAAAGAGTAAAAATTTAAAAATTATAAAATATAATATAAATAAAATATATATAAAATAATTAATATAATATATAATATTAATCAAAAAGAAAATAAGATATATAAAAATATAATAGAATTTTTAAATATAATAATGATATATATATAATATAAAATATAAATGTAATAATAAAAATAAAAATAAAAATTTAATAATATATAAATATTAAAATTTTATTTTATATATATAAATTAAATATAATATATATAATAATATTAATAATTTATAATGCAATAAAAATTTTATAATATATTATATAATAAAAAATATATATAATATATATAAATAAAAATTTAAAAAGGGTATATATATAGAGATGAAAAAATTTTTTATAATATATAAAATGATATTTTTAATAGAGAATAAGAGGAATAATAAAATATAAAAATATATATGAAGAAAAGTTTTAAAAAAAAGGTTATTTAAAAAATTTAAAAAAAAAAAAAAAAAGATAAAAAAGATAAGAAGATATAATAATATAGAGATAAATAGAATATATTAGAGAGACGAGATTAGATTATGGGAAGATAAGAGAGAGAGAAAGATAAGGAAAAAAAAAGATTAAGAAATAATAGAAATAGGGGAAGATTAATAATAGAAAATTTTAGAATAAAATATAAAAGAAAAAAAAAAAAAACAAAGAAAAGAGGAAAATAAAAAGAAAGAAAAAAAAAAATTTTAATAAATTTTAAAAAACAAATTATAGAAAAATAGAGATAAAAGAATATATAAAAATATAGTAGATAGATATAATGAGTTAAAATTTAAAAAATATTATAGAATTAGTTTAAAATAGAAAAAAATATATAAAATATATATAAATTAATAAAGATAAAAATAGCTGATAAATATAATAGAAAAAAAAAAAATAAAATATAAAAAATATATATTAAAAAAATATTAATAAAATTAAATTAATAAATAAATAATATAAAAAAAAATAAAAAATTTTTAATAAATATAATATATATATAATAAAAATATAGTAATAAATATTATAATATATAATAATATGGGTTTTTTGGTTTGGTGTGTTTAAAAAATAAATTTAAAATAAATAAAATAAAAATATAGATACTATAGAAAATAAATAGATAATATAGATAATTTGAGGAATTATATATAAAAGATTATATAAAAGATTTTTGTTATTAAAATTTAAATACCATATATTAGTTTATAATATATTATTAATAATATATATATATAAATTTATAATATAATAAAATAAAGATAAAATATAATATATAAAAAGGATAATAATTATAATAATATATAATAAAAATTATATATTTAATATAAATATATATAATATATAATTAAAACCTAAAATAAAAAGTTATAATATATAAATATATATATAATAAATTATAAATATAATATATTTTATATATATATAAAAATATAAATATATTTAAAATTTTATTATATATTATTAAAAATATATAATATAATAATATTTTGGGTTAAAATTAATATATTAAAAATTTGTAAATTTTTTAAATTATAGATATAGATAAAGTTAAAAATAGAAAGATATAGTATATATTAAAAATTTTTATAAAAATCAAAATTTTTCTACCCGTCTATTCTATGACAAAATCTTTATTAAAATATATATATATAAAATTTAATATATAATATATTTATATAATATGTTTGTATTAATATTTTTAATAATAAGATAAAAATTATAATAAAATTATATAATATATATATATAATAATATAATATATTAAATAATATATAGAAATATATATAAATGTTTAATACATTGATATATACAGTGGGTTTTTGTGTGGTTTTTGATTTTTAATAATATATAATATATATATTTTAATAAAAATTAAAAAATAAAATAATATATAAGAAAAAATTATAATGATATAAAAATATATATAAAATATATATAAAAATTATAAATATATTAATATTATAATAAAAGAAGAAGATTAATATAATTATATATATAAATATATAAAATTTAATAAGATAAATTTAAATGGGATATAGATATATTATTTTTTATATAAAATATATATAATTTTAATAAAAAATTATAATATATAATAATGATTTTAAATTAAAATAAAAAACACACACACACACACACACCACCCAACAATAATATATTTAAAATATATATAGAAAAAATAATAATATTAATAAATATATATAATATATTATATAAAATAAAAATATAATATATAAATATATATATATATATATATAATATATAAAATAATATTACTATAAATTATAATATATATTTATAATTAAATAATAATATATATATATAAACACACAATACACACACACACAAAAAACCACACATACAACACACACACACCACACACAAACACACAAAATTTTATAAAATATTATATATAATATATATATATTATATTATATATAATAAAAAAAATATATATTTAAAAAAAAAAAAAAATATATATATAATTATAATATATAAATAAATAAATAAATAAAATTAATAAA
>NW_023644621.1:0-8561 GCF_015228065.2 Penaeus monodon | reverse complement strand
GGATCCATTATCCACTAGGTGGTTATTCTTTAATCAAGTCGAGCGGATTTGGTCGGAATTGGGAAAGGAGAGATTTTGAAGCAGATCTAAGTACCAGGATCAGTGCAATAGATACAGATGGTTCAAATCTGAAATGGTGTGGGCTTTGCAGCAGTGACAAAGAACTCCTCTGCGTCTTTTTTCTAGAAGCCTCGATCTTCACTGCAGAGTTACATGCCATCCTTGCAGCATTTTAAGATGACTAGAGATCTTACGAACCATTCTGTTGTAATTTTATTGTTACTCTCGTAGTGCTTTGCAAGCAATCAAGTGTTTAAACTCATCACATCCAGTAGTGAGGGAGGTTCAAGATTGGCTTGCATTGATGTCAACACGTAAAAAAGATAACTCTAATGCCAGCACATGGCTAAAAGTCAAGCACTTTGTGAGGAATGGCAAGAGCCATTAACGGTCGCACATGTACTGGAAAGATGTGCAACATTCTCAGACCAAAGACGTATGTACTTGTCTCTAACCATATACACTGAAAAAATGTATTGGGGAGGATTGTGACACAGAGGGTCTTATTATTTTTCTTTAGGGAGGCTAATATTTTCAATAAAAATTTAATTATGCATAATATTTATGCAATGACTTTATATACTAGAGCATAATATGCTTTGATTTTTAATATATTTATTGTTATTTGTAAGATATTAATTGATAGATTTTTAAAGTCTTAAATATTCTAATATTTCTATCTACCAAGGTATTCGCCGCTAATGACCTTAGCTGTTGATGCGGCAGGCAATTTAAAATAATCAAATAATCTGCTCCAAATAAAGGGTCGGCGGGCTGTGGGACCCCCATCCGCCTGTGGGGTTCCCAAGGGCTTTTCCCCATAAGCTTCATGGTGGGTTGGTGCCTGGCGGGCGGCAGGCGGGACCAGTAACTCTCGTTATTTATATATATATATATATGTGTGTGTGTGTGGGGTGTGTGTGTGGTGTGTGTGTGTATGTATATATGATTATATATATATATTATATATATATATATATATATATATATATATATATATATATATTATAGAAAAATTATATAGATATATATATGTATATATATAGTATATATATAAATTATATATATATATATATATATAATGTTATATTATATATATTATATTATATATATATATATATATATATATATATATGATATATATAATGTTTTATATTATATATTATATATTAAAATTATATATAAAAATTATATTATATATATAATGTATATTATATATATATAAATTAACGTTAAACATATATTTAATAAATATATAGTATATTCTAATTAAATTTGTATCATTAGAAACTGAATTTAACAAACGATATAGTCCAAATGATTAAAATGAGAAAATATTTTTAAACATAAACTATAATTTGTAAGGTTTTTTTGAGAATTTCCAATTTATTCGATTCCAAGTTCAACAGAAAATATTAGACTTATCATATATTAACATTTGCTGTTAATATAGGAAATCACAGATATTATCCTCTCAATAACATATATGAATTGATTATCAATAACAAACGGAATATGCAAATATTTACCAAACTCTCAAATTATGATTAATTTCAGTAACATACAAAGAGTTCATGATGAGCGAAGAAGCCAGATGATTATTTTGTATAATAAAATAAAAAATAAAATTACTAAGATATTAAGATCAAATCAATTGGGTCCAATATCTCTGTGAAAAAGGAAAGATTTGTTAGCTCAGAGTGACTTCTAATTGAGGATTTGTTGGTCCTGTTTAACTTATGCTGTCATCTCCTTTACAGTAAAGTAGGGACATCCCCCCAAATACCCAGGAAGCGGCCAGGGTTTGTGCCAGACGTTCCGAATTTATAACGTCATCTTTTGAAGAGGCAAAGCCTATCACTGGCCAAGAACTGGCTTAGCCTCCTTACGTCTGCACATGCATCAGACACTTCGTCCCCAGAACTCTTCAAGGCCTGTGAGCTCGAGCTCGAGCTCGAAGATGGTCTTTAAAAATCGAGTATTTTATCATATGATTGCATTCGGACATTGCTCGGAACATTGTTGACGCGCGAACAGATGATGGAGAGCATATTTTCTTTTTTTTTAACAAATGAAATGTCTTGCGTGTAATTCCTTATAAGAATTGATAACTGAATAGAGATATAAGGGAAGAGATAGAAATAAGAAGAGAGAGGGGAGGGAGAGAGACAGAGAGTGAGAGTAAGAGTAAGAGAAAAAGAGGGAAAGATAGAAATCGAAATGAAAGGGGGAGGGGGAGGGATTGGAGAGAGAGGGAGAGAGAGAGGGAGGGATTGGGGGGACGGAAAGAGAGAGGGGGGGGATTGGGGGAACGAAGAGAGAGAGAGAGAGAGAGAGAGAGACCCAAAGTCCTAACATCCCGACTTTTGCTAACGGAGATGATAGTTTTATCACTATATTCTTAAACAAGAAGCTTTCATGTTATATATTAAACATGAAATGGTTATAGGATATGTTTCCAATTGTTTATAGACAGTAGAAAAATGTAAAGGCTTGGAAATTTTGTCGGTAAATTTGAATTAATTAGAAATAGAAAGGGGTGTTGTATATATAATAAGAAGGATGACAGAAGACTAATGTACTTTAATTAAGTTTGTTAGTTTTTTCTCGAGTTTGTAGCTAATAGTTCCCTGGTAAGGTAGTTGTACATAAACTAAAATTTCAGGAACACTTAAAGGAGTACATCTGAAACTGGGAGTTGTTAAGAGTTTTCTTTATGTTACTTTCAATGAAATTGATGGAAAAAAAAAATTTCTCTCAATATATTGGAAATAAAGTCAACTTCTTAAAAAAAAAATCAGATATTCCTTGGAAATTTTTAAACCTCTATAGATCAGAGTTGTTTTAACTGTTCTTATGTAAACTTAAACAATTGTTAGCTAATTCTCTAAAATTTGATATCTCACCAAATTAAATTTCGCTCATTTTCTCCTATCTTTCGAAAAATTGCTTAGATCACTCTACACTCACAAACCCTCAAATTCATATATTTTTTTTTCAATAAAGAAGTTTAGCCTTCTCCACTTTTTATTCATATCCACAAAAAACTCAGTTGGATATCAATCAGTAAACTTCAAACTCTTACAGAATTGTCCGAAAACACAGGTATAATTGTTACCAGACTAAGGTAAAATCAAATGGGCATATCTAATTATATAAATAAAGTTGAAGATATTCTGAATGACAAAATGAAATTCTTCGAAGTGCCCAACAAACCTAAATTACTTATTATTAAAAATGAAGATAAATTCATTCCTTTTTAAGGAGTTATTATTAAGTTATTAAAGAATTCATTTATTCTTCTTTATTCAATTCGGGCCAACCTACCTGTTAGCCTTATTCTTTCAGCCTTGAACTGTCAGTTACAATGTGTCATTTTTTTCATTCCCCTACTGGAGAAACCAGCAATGACTATGTCCTGGTCAGCTTAGATGTTATAAACTGTTTCGCCAGTGTACCTTTAGACGAAACCATAGATATTCTTATGATTTCATTGATAAGTATTGGAATTCAGTAGGTGTATTTTAAGAAGCTCTTGGACACAACGCTAAGGATATATTATTTGGTTTAATGGAAAAGTGTAGAAACAATCCGAGGGAGTAGCAATGGCAGCCCATTAGGACTAATTCTAGCTAACACTTTAATGTGTCCTAGTGAAAGTATCTGGCTAAAAATTGTCCTAAAGAATTTTATATGCGTTGATGATAGTCTACTTTTACTCATATCTAAAGAAGTCAAAAGTTCTTGGAATATCTTAGTATCCAACAACGTTACATCAAGTTCACAAGTGAAACTGATCTCTCTTTCTCAGATATTAATATTTCAAGGGATGAGAATTCTATTGTCTCCTCAGTTTATAGAAAACCAACTTACACTGGTCTCACCTTAGACTTCAACTCGTATCAATGAAATAAAGGTAATTTAATTTCAGTGTTTATCTATAGACCTTTCAAATTCCCCAAGGACTAATTGAGTTTCTCTAAAGAGTTAACTCTATTGCCAATATATTCAGAAAGAACAATTTTCCCATCAGTTTCATTGTAACACAAACAAAACTTTTAATAGACTCCTAGATCCAATTGTACCCTTTTAACTTAATTAAAGGACATTATTATACTTTTATCTGTAAGATTGTATATACAACATCCCTCTCATTGGTAATTAATTCCAATTTAAAGACAGACTCCTTTATGTTCTTCAGCTGCCTATAAATTCTTAAATCTCACTTAGAAAGTTACAAGACCAACAAAACCCTTAATTACAAGTCACTCAGAGCTAACAAATCATCCTGTTCCACAGAGGCTTTGAAATCTTGGACTCCTCCCAATCTGATTTTGATCTTAATATCTTAGAGTTTTGGGATTTGGGCAGAAAAGCTGAACCTTGAACCTCTGAAGTGAATACCAGAATCAATTATTATTTCATTTCTCAAAAATATATATATATATATATTATATATATATATATATATATATATATATATATTATATATATATATGGAGTCACTGTGTCACTTGGCCTCATGGCATGTGCGCCTCCTTACTGTGCATCTTTCTGAACCATGGAATTTGTTAATCTTACGGCTAGTAATGATTAATATTCATAGATTTTTATCTCTTTTATACCTTCCTTCACATGTATTGTAATAAACAATTGTGAAAATTTCAGGATTATGATTCTATGATAGTCAGCCGACATCCCATCATGATGCTCTTTATTTGCGTGCAGTGAATTTAAAACGTAATTTAAGGTTTGATAAATATCTTTATTGATAATCAATTAATATATGTTATTATTGTGTATAATATCTGTGATTTCCTATATCAACTGCAATGTCTTAAATGTGATAGATTTGTGACATTTTACATTTTTACCCAATAAGCAGTATTATTTGTTAATGCAGCTTCTGTTATCAACATCTGGTGGCGTAGCTGGTGAACTTATTGTCAAATAAATTATAACATTCTCATGAAGCACCGGAATATCTGTTAATCAGTGACTGATTGTTACATTTAATTCCTGCTTTGAGACGGAGGGAGAGAGATTTGTGATTGTGATTAATGCTCTGTGATCTTTATATGTAAATGGAATTCCGCATTAATGGGTGTGAATGGATGCTCGCTGTGTACTTGTTCTGTTTGTGAGTGTAAGTAAAAAAAAATGCCGAATGACTGAATTAATCTTAGTTTCAGTCGTGTTAACCTGATACCCCGGGGCTCCCTGAAGTTCATACGGTCCGATACATCCGCCTTTTCGTTCCCACTAAAGAATGGTTTCCGAAAGCCTCCATCGAGGAAATGTCAAAAGCATAAACTGACACTGCAAGAGGAATGCAGGCAACGTGCTCCTGCTAACATAAAATCAATGAAAGCTATGACGTTATTCGGTTCTTTAGCACGTCAAAAACATTTCGCAAGACCGAAAAAATATTAGAGTTCACAATTACAGGACATCGCTTGACACAGCTATTGCAGGCGTGTCTGCGACGGCAGTTCGAGGATGATCACGAGTTGGCCAATCATAATGAAACGATCAGGATGAGACGACGAATGCTAATCTTTCCTTGCAAGTTTGTTGCCGTCGGAATCAGATTATTTATATAAATTTACATAACATTATACTTCCTCGCACCGACTTCTCACTCAACAGCCAATGTACACATTCCCCGTTAGAATATCGATATCGATCTTTCGATTCCATTTGCCCAATAGGCAAATATATGAGCCCTGGATTAAACTAAAAATATAAGCCGTTGGTGAATCTCAATGACTTCCTCATGACTACGGCTAACGTGGCCTCCCCGCGACCGCCATCCCCAGGTGGGATGGAGGGAGGGGCAGAGAAGCGGCGGGGAAGGCTTGGCGAGGAAAAGTTTGATCCGGCCGAGGGGCAGGAGGCCACGGCGGGAAGCATGGAACAAGACGTATATACATACACACACACACACACACACACACACACACACACACACACACACATACCATATAATATATATATATATATATATATATATATATATATATATATATATATATATGTATATATATATATATATATATATATCTATATATCTCTATATATATATATATATATGTATATATATTTTTATTTTTTTTTTATTTTTTTTTTTTTTTACATCAATTCATTCCATTGCAGAACATAGGCCTCTCTCATTTCACTACTGAGACGATATTTGGCAGTGTTCACCCTCGCCTGATTGGATACCTTTCTTAATCAACCGCGATTCGATGTGACTTCTGAAGGCGATATGTCGTTTTCTTGCCGTTAGATCTGGCTCACGCCAGCAGTCGTAGCACAGGCATTTTTACGGCCGCCGCGACAGGGAATTGTACTCGGGACCACGAGGGTCGGAGACCAGTGTTCTAACCATATATATATATATATATATATATATATATATATATATGTATATATATATATATATATATATATATATATATATATACATATACATATATATATATATATTATATATATATATATATTTTATATATATATAAATATATATATATATATATATACATATATATTATATATATATATATATATATATGCGTGTGTGTGTTTTGTATATATATATATGTGTGTGTGTGGTGTGTGTGTGTGTGGTGTGTGTGTGTGTGTGTGTGTGTGTGTGTGGTGTGTGTGTGTGTGTGTGTGTTTTGTGTGTGCATGTGTGTGTGTGTGAGTATACATATACATACATATATATACATATATATGTATGTAATTATGTGTATATATACATATATATACACAGATATATCATCATCAAGGTGCTAGCTCTGACGGAGGAGCATGCCCTTCGCTACCATCCACGAGGGTCCCTCATAGCGAGACTCCAGGTAGGCCTCGTGACAAGTCTGGTCGAACTGCCCAAGCCATGACCTCCTAGTCGTCCCACGGGCCTCCTCCACCCAGGATTGTCTCCCAAAGAGACAACCTGATGGCAGGGTCATCCACAGGAAAATGAGCTAGGTGCCCATATAGCCTGAGTTGGTGATCTTGGATTATGCAAGTAACAGTCTTGGTCCAGGAGACCTCTAGGCCTAAGGGCTTTGCCTCATTGCTAAATGCATCAAGAGCCGCTCCCACTGATTCCAGAGACTCAGATAGGATAGCAACATCATTGGCAAAGTCAATGTCTGAGACCTTGATATTGCCCAGTGTAGCTCCACACTGACTAAGGATAGAAGATCTGCCCATTATCCAGTCCATACAGGTGTTGAAAGTGTTGATGCAAGGACACAGCCCTGCTTAACCCTTGAAGAGGTTCGATAGGCCCCCACCACACTTTACAGCACTTTCAGTACTGGTATATAGGCCTGCTATTAGGCCAATAATAAATCTCAGTCTCCCATAGTGATTCTTGATGCACTGAGACAAACGCCTTCTTGAGGTCAATGTAGGCTGCAAGCAACCCACGACCAAACTCATGACTTCATTCCACAGTTACTCGAAGTGCTAAGATACTGTCTATTGTGGACTTGCCAGCAGTGAATCCAGACTGGTCTCTGGTCTCTTGTGCCTTATCAGGTGGTAGCGGATCCATTCAGAAGAATGTGGGTGAAAACCTTACCTGGTATACTGAGCAGTGTAATGCCAAGGTAGTTGCTAAAGTCGCAACGATCCCCTTTCCCCTTCGAGAGACGGATGACCATGCCCCTCAACAGGTAAGAGGGAATTGAACCAGATTGCCAGAAGTCAGTCAAGACTGCATGCGAGCCCCATGCCATAGGTTCACCCTCAACCTTTAGCAGTTCAGCAGGGATATCACATATGCCTGCAGCTTTCCCACTCTTCAGCTTGGAAATCGCCATCCTAACCTCCGTTAGGGAAAGAGATTCCTCGCTGATGGGTGGGTCCAGCACAGTTATTGTGATACCACTTGCATCCAAGCTAACTGTTGGAGGGTCTACTTGGTACAGCTGCTCAAAATACTCAGTCCAATTTTACAAACCCCAAAATTATTTGAGATGATCTGTCCATCCACTGAGCAGACTGCAGTGATCTGCAGTTTTCAGTTTTGTCAGGGCTCGGTAGGCAGGGCGAAGGTCATTTACCAAGAAATGGCCTCACCTCCTCAGCAAGACCCCCCTAATGGAAGCCGCCCTGCTGCGGTGGGGGGGCTTGAGGTCCCAATGATCTGGTGAGCCGGACCAGAGGGCTAATATCATAATCTGAACATTAATGATTTGGAAAATCTACTTGAGCAGTTGCCACATCCATTTCTACTCTTGGGAGATTTCAATGGTCGGCATCACCTCTGGGGAGATACTTTGTGTAACCCTCGAGGAAGGGCCTTGGAGTCCTTGTTCTTAAGAGTAGATGCAGTTTTACTGAACAATGACACTCCCAACATTTCCAAATTCAAACTGGGGCATTTTCCAAATAGACCTATCAATAGGCTCACCTGATTCACAGTTGAACTTCACTGGCAGTCATGGAAGACTTACATGGAAACGACCACTTTCCATAAT